>NW_027288561.1:0-217362 GCF_037038585.1 Patagioenas fasciata | reverse complement strand
TGGAAACGGTCCGCTATTGCTTCTGTGCGCACAGACGCGATTCCCTTGTCTCTTGCGAACACAGGGAACTCTGTGCATCCAAATCTACAGGCTAAGGACGCGTCTGCATATGTTTTGGTGAACAATCGAGTGTGCGTGTTCTGACAGCTGCCTCTATGCAGACGTCTCCACAGAGCCACTTCTGAATGCCCCGCAGCCCAGGACTGAATGGATACACTAACAAGTGCACCGGTGTGAGCAACCACATATGCAGAAGGACGTCTTTCATCTCACAGAAGCGCGAACGTCTTGGCGTTCAAGCACATGGCAGAAACAAGGTGTGAACAGATGAGCTGCTGCTATTTTCTCCGTTCGGCATGCTTCGTTGTAGCTCTCTTGCCGGTCGCCGGCTTAGCGGCTTGCTTTGCGCGACTAGCTCTGGGGAGAGAAGGAGATAGCGCCGGAAACCTCGCCTTTTGCCTTCTTCGGCGCTGGAACCTGGTTGCTGCGCCTTCTCTTTGTCCATGTGCACACACACGATTCCTCAGCGAAAACCATGCAGAAACCTTTCCACGAGCACCCAGGGATGTGCACCCAGCACCACGTGCACGCACACGCAGCTAGAGAAAAGCACCTACCTTTTCACACACTGATGCCTAAGCAAACGCGTGGCCACACACACGCACACATCCGCAAGCGCGCCTACTCCCATCTATTGAGGGAAAGACGGACGAGCTCTTTGGTTGCTCTTCACAGGCTTGTCCCTGATCTATAGCTGAGGGCAAACACTTGTGTGCTTGTGGGAGAGCCTGTGTCTTTCCTGGAAGCGTTTGGGAGTTTTGCTCAGACGCGTGTTTCCTCAAGTTCAAGAATCAAGATCTAGGATACCTGCAGACAGGTGCCTGTTTGTGTGGAGACAGTCTGTTTGAAACTGTGTTCCTCAGCGCCCGCTCTTTCTCCCCGTCGCTCCACACGCCTGGGAGTCCCTTTCTTTCTCTCCACAAGCACGTGTGTTGACTTCGTCGCACATGTGCATCTGCACAAGCGTTGAGCTCAGCAGAGCGTGTCTCTTGACACTTGATGTGCGTTGGCTGTGTCTGCCTGCTCCAGTGAAGAGAGAAACGGGAAATCATCTTGGTAGAGGCAACAAAGCAAAAGCGAGGCAGGATTGACATCTGCTCAACAGAGACGGATTCCCTGCGCTGACACAGTTCACAGTTACACGAGAAGCAATCTGAGCGGTCCGTCGACCGGAGACGTGTTTCCCAAGAGGTCGTTTAGCGAGTGAACAGCAGTGTGCGCGACTTTCAGGAGTGTGCCTGGAAAGTGCCAGAATCACCAGGAGCATCTGTGCAAAAGCTGCTGCCTCTGTGACCGCATTGAGGCACGTTCGCGTGTCTGCGAGTATATAGACGGCTCTTTCGCGTTCACTCCGAGGGAAACGGTCCGCTATTGCTTCTGTGCGCACAGACGCGATTCCCTTGTCTCTTGCGAACACAGGGAACTCTGTGCATCCAAATCTACAGGCTAAGGACGCGTCTGCATATGTTTTGGTGAACAATCGAGTGTGCGTGTTCTGACAGCTGCCTCTATGCAGACGTCTCCACAGAGCCACTTCTGAATGCCCCGCAGCCCAGGACTGAATGGATACACTAACAAGTGCACCGGTGTGAGCAACCACATATGCAGAAGGACGTCTTTCATCTCACAGAAGCGCGAACGTCTTGGCGTTCAAGCACATGGCAGAAACAAGGTGTGAACAGATGAGCTGCTGCTATTTTCTCCGTTCGGCATGCTTCGTTGTAGCTCTCTTGCCGGTCGCCGGCTTAGCGGCTTGCTTTGCGCGACTAGCTCTGGGGAGAGAAGGAGATAGCGCCGGAAACCTCGCCTTTTGCCTTCTTCGGCGCTGGAACCTGGTTGCTGCGCCTTCTCTTTGTCCATGTGCACACACACGATTCCTCAGCGAAAACCATGCAGAAACCTTTCCACGAGCACCCAGGGATGTGCACCCAGCACCACGTGCACGCACACGCAGCTAGAGAAAAGCACCTACCTTTTCACACACTGATGCCTAAGCAAACGCGTGGCCACACACACGCACACATCCGCAAGCGCGCCTACTCCCATCTACTGAGAGAAAGACGGACGAGCTCTTTGGTTGCTCTTCACAGGCTTGTCCCTGATCTATAGCTGAGGGCAAACACTTGTGTGCTTGTGGGAGAGCCTGTGTCTTTCCTGGAAGCGTTTGGGAGTTTTGCTCAGACGCGTGTTTCCTCAAGTTCAAGAATCAAGATCTAGGATACCTGCAGACAGGTGCCTGTTTGTGTGGAGACAGTCTGTTTGAAACTGTGCTCCTCAGCGCCCGCTCTTTCTCCCCGTCGCTCCACACGCCTGGGAGTCCCTTTCTTTCTCTCCACAAGCACGTGTGTTGACTTCGTCGCACATGTGCATCTGCACAAGCGTTGAGCTCAGCAGAGCGTGTCTCTTGACACTTGATGTGCGTTGGCTGTGTCTGCCTGCTCCAGTGAAGAGAGAAACGGGAAATCATCTTGGTAGAGGCAACAAAGCAAAAGCGAGGCAGGATTGACATCTGCTCAACAGAGACGGATTCCCTGCGCTGACACAGTTCACAGTTACACGAGAAGCAATCTGAGCGGTCCGTCGACCGGAGACGTGTTTCCCAAGAGGTCGTTTAGCGAGTGAACAGCAGTGTGCGCGACTTTCAGGAGTGTGCCTGGAAAGTGCCAGAATCACCAGGAGCATCTGTGCAAAAGCTGCTGCCTCTGTGACCGCATTGAGGCACGTTCGCGTGTCTGCGAGTATATAGACGGCTCTTTCGCGTTCACTCCGAGGGAAACGGTCCGCTATTGCTTCTGTGCGCACAGACGCGATTCCCTTGTCTCTTGCGAACACAGGGAACTCTGTGCATCCAAATCTACAGGCTAAGGACGCGTCTGCATATGTTTTGGTGAACAATCGAGTGTGCGTGTTCTGACAGCTGCCTCTATGCAGACGTCTCCACAGAGCCACTTCTGAATGCCCCGCAGCCCAGGACTGAATGGATACACTAACAAGTGCACCGGTGTGAGCAACCACATATGCAGAAGGACGTCTTTCATCTCACAGAAGCGCGAACGTCTTGGCGTTCAAGCACATGGCAGAAACAAGGTGTGAACAGATGAGCTGCTGCTATTTTCTCCGTTCGGCATGCTTCGTTGTAGCTCTCTTGCCGGTCGCCGGCTTAGCGGCTTGCTTTGCGCGACTAGCTCTGGGGAGAGAAGGAGATAGCGCCGGAAACCTCGCCTTTTGCCTTCTTCGGCGCTGGAACCTGGTTGCTGCGCCTTCTCTTTGTCCATGTGCACACACACGATTCCTCAGCGAAAACCATGCAGAAACCTTTCCACGAGCACCCAGGGATGTGCACCCAGCACCACGTGCACGCACACGCAGCTAGAGAAAAGCACCTACCTTTTCACACACTGATGCCTAAGCAAACGCGTGGCCACACACACGCACACATCCGCAAGCGCGCCTACTCCCATCTATTGAGGGAAAGACGGACGAGCTCTTTGGTTGCTCTTCACAGGCTTGTCCCTGATCTATAGCTGAGGGCAAACACTTGTGTGCTTGTGGGAGAGCCTGTGTCTTTCCTGGAAGCGTTTGGGAGTTTTGCTCAGACGCGTGTTTCCTCAAGTTCAAGAATCAAGATCTAGGATACCTGCAGACAGGTGCCTGTTTGTGTGGAGACAGTCTGTTTGAAACTGTGTTCCTCAGCGCCCGCTCTTTCTCCCCGTCGCTCCACACGCCTGGGAGTCCCTTTCTTTCTCTCCACAAGCACGTGTGTTGACTTCGTCGCACATGTGCATCTGCACAAGCGTTGAGCTCAGCAGAGCGTGTCTCTTGACACTTGATGTGCGTTGGCTGTGTCTGCCTGCTCCAGTGAAGAGAGAAACGGGAAATCATCTTGGTAGAGGCAACAAAGCAAAAGCGAGGCAGGATTGACATCTGCTCAACAGAGACGGATTCCCTGCGCTGACACAGTTCACAGTTACACGAGAAGCAATCTGAGCGGTCCGTCGACCGGAGACGTGTTTCCCAAGAGGTCGTTTAGCGAGTGAACAGCAGTGTGCGCGACTTTCAGGAGTGTGCCTGGAAAGTGCCAGAATCACCAGGAGCATCTGTGCAAAAGCTGCTGCCTCTGTGACCGCATTGAGGCACGTTCGCGTGTCTGCGAGTATATAGACGGCTCTTTCGCGTTCACTCCGAGGGAAACGGTCCGCTATTGCTTCTGTGCGCACAGACGCGATTCCCTTGTCTCTTGCGAACACAGGGAACTCTGTGCATCCAAATCTACAGGCTAAGGACGCGTCTGCATATGTTTTGGTGAACAATCGAGTGTGCGTGTTCTGACAGCTGCCTCTATGCAGACGTCTCCACAGAGCCACTTCTGAATGCCCCGCAGCCCAGGACTGAATGGATACACTAACAAGTGCACCGGTGTGAGCAACCACATATGCAGAAGGACGTCTTTCATCTCACAGAAGCGCGAACGTCTTGGCGTTCAAGCACATGGCAGAAACAAGGTGTGAACAGATGAGCTGCTGCTATTTTCTCCGTTCGGCATGCTTCGTTGTAGCTCTCTTGCCGGTCGCCGGCTTAGCGGCTTGCTTTGCGCGACTAGCTCTGGGGAGAGAAGGAGATAGCGCCGGAAACCTCGCCTTTTGCCTTCTTCGGCGCTGGAACCTGGTTGCTGCGCCTTCTCTTTGTCCATGTGCACACACACGATTCCTCAGCGAAAACCATGCAGAAACCTTTCCACGAGCACCCAGGGATGTGCACCCAGCACCACGTGCACGCACACGCAGCTAGAGAAAAGCACCTACCTTTTCACACACTGATGCCTAAGCAAACGCGTGGCCACACACACGCACACATCCGCAAGCGCGCCTACTCCCATCTACTGAGAGAAAGACGGACGAGCTCTTTGGTTGCTCTTCACAGGCTTGTCCCTGATCTATAGCTGAGGGCAAACACTTGTGTGCTTGTGGGAGAGCCTGTGTCTTTCCTGGAAGCGTTTGGGAGTTTTGCTCAGACGCGTGTTTCCTCAAGTTCAAGAATCAAGATCTAGGATACCTGCAGACAGGTGCCTGTTTGTGTGGAGACAGTCTGTTTGAAACTGTGCTCCTCAGCGCCCGCTCTTTCTCCCCGTCGCTCCACACGCCTGGGAGTCCCTTTCTTTCTCTCCACAAGCACGTGTGTTGACTTCGTCGCACATGTGCATCTGCACAAGCGTTGAGCTCAGCAGAGCGTGTCTCTTGACACTTGATGTGCGTTGGCTGTGTCTGCCTGCTCCAGTGAAGAGAGAAACGGGAAATCATCTTGGTAGAGGCAACAAAGCAAAAGCGAGGCAGGATTGACATCTGCTCAACAGAGACGGATTCCCTGCGCTGACACAGTTCACAGTTACACGAGAAGCAATCTGAGCGGTCCGTCGACCGGAGACGTGTTTCCCAAGAGGTCGTTTAGCGAGTGAACAGCAGTGTGCGCGACTTTCAGGAGTGTGCCTGGAAAGTGCCAGAATCACCAGGAGCATCTGTGCAAAAGCTGCTGCCTCTGTGACCGCATTGAGGCACGTTCGCGTGTCTGCGAGTATATAGACGGCTCTTTCGCGTTCACTCCGAGGGAAACGGTCCGCTATTGCTTCTGTGCGCACAGACGCGATTCCCTTGTCTCTTGCGAACACAGGGAACTCTGTGCATCCAAATCTACAGGCTAAGGACGCGTCTGCATATGTTTTGGTGAACAATCGAGTGTGCGTGTTCTGACAGCTGCCTCTATGCAGACGTCTCCACAGAGCCACTTCTGAATGCCCCGCAGCCCAGGACTGAATGGATACACTAACAAGTGCACCGGTGTGAGCAACCACATATGCAGAAGGACGTCTTTCATCTCACAGAAGCGCGAACGTCTTGGCGTTCAAGCACATGGCAGAAACAAGGTGTGAACAGATGAGCTGCTGCTATTTTCTCCGTTCGGCATGCTTCGTTGTAGCTCTCTTGCCGGTCGCCGGCTTAGCGGCTTGCTTTGCGCGACTAGCTCTGGGGAGAGAAGGAGATAGCGCCGGAAACCTCGCCTTTTGCCTTCTTCGGCGCTGGAACCTGGTTGCTGCGCCTTCTCTTTGTCCATGTGCACACACACGATTCCTCAGCGAAAACCATGCAGAAACCTTTCCACGAGCACCCAGGGATGTGCACCCAGCACCACGTGCACGCACACGCAGCTAGAGAAAAGCACCTACCTTTTCACACACTGATGCCTAAGCAAACGCGTGGCCACACACACGCACACATCCGCAAGCGCGCCTACTCCCATCTATTGAGGGAAAGACGGACGAGCTCTTTGGTTGCTCTTCACAGGCTTGTCCCTGATCTATAGCTGAGGGCAAACACTTGTGTGCTTGTGGGAGAGCCTGTGTCTTTCCTGGAAGCGTTTGGGAGTTTTGCTCAGACGCGTGTTTCCTCAAGTTCAAGAATCAAGATCTAGGATACCTGCAGACAGGTGCCTGTTTGTGTGGAGACAGTCTGTTTGAAACTGTGTTCCTCAGCGCCCGCTCTTTCTCCCCGTCGCTCCACACGCCTGGGAGTCCCTTTCTTTCTCTCCACAAGCACGTGTGTTGACTTCGTCGCACATGTGCATCTGCACAAGCGTTGAGCTCAGCAGAGCGTGTCTCTTGACACTTGATGTGCGTTGGCTGTGTCTGCCTGCTCCAGTGAAGAGAGAAACGGGAAATCATCTTGGTAGAGGCAACAAAGCAAAGGCGAGGCAGGATTGACATCTGCTCAACAGAGACGGATTCCCTGCGCTGACACAGTTCACAGTTACACGAGAAGCAATCTGAGCGGTCCGTCGACCGGAGACGTGTTTCCCAAGAGGTCGTTTAGCGAGTGAACAGCAGTGTGCGCGACTTTCAGGAGTGTGCCTGGAAAGTGCCAGAATCACCAGGAGCATCTGTGCAAAAGCTGCTGCCTCTGTGACCGCATTGAGGCACGTTCGCGTGTCTGCGAGTATATAGACGGCTCTTTCGCGTTCACTCCGAGGGAAACGGTCCGCTATTGCTTCTGTGCGCACAGACGCGATTCCCTTGTCTCTTGCGAACACAGGGAACTCTGTGCATCCAAATCTACAGGCTAAGGACGCGTCTGCATATGTTTTGGTGAACAATCGAGTGTGCGTGTTCTGACAGCTGCCTCTATGCAGACGTCTCCACAGAGCCACTTCTGAATGCCCCGCAGCCCAGGACTGAATGGATACACTAACAAGTGCACCGGTGTGAGCAACCACATATGCAGAAGGACGTCTTTCATCTCACAGAAGCGCGAACGTCTTGGCGTTCAAGCACATGGCAGAAACAAGGTGTGAACAGATGAGCTGCTGCTATTTTCTCCGTTCGGCATGCTTCGTTGTAGCTCTCTTGCCGGTCGCCGGCTTAGCGGCTTGCTTTGCGCGACTAGCTCTGGGGAGAGAAGGAGATAGCGCCGGAAACCTCGCCTTTTGCCTTCTTCGGCGCTGGAACCTGGTTGCTGCGCCTTCTCTTTGTCCATGTGCACACACACGATTCCTCAGCGAAAACCATGCAGAAACCTTTCCACGAGCACCCAGGGATGTGCACCCAGCACCACGTGCACGCACACGCAGCTAGAGAAAAGCACCTACCTTTTCACACACTGATGCCTAAGCAAACGCGTGGCCACACACACGCACACATCCGCAAGCGCGCCTACTCCCATCTACTGAGAGAAAGACGGACGAGCTCTTTGGTTGCTCTTCACAGGCTTGTCCCTGATCTATAGCTGAGGGCAAACACTTGTGTGCTTGTGGGAGAGCCTGTGTCTTTCCTGGAAGCGTTTGGGAGTTTTGCTCAGACGCGTGTTTCCTCAAGTTCAAGAATCAAGATCTAGGATACCTGCAGACAGGTGCCTGTTTGTGTGGAGACAGTCTGTTTGAAACTGTGCTCCTCAGCGCCCGCTCTTTCTCCCCGTCGCTCCACACGCCTGGGAGTCCCTTTCTTTCTCTCCACAAGCACGTGTGTTGACTTCGTCGCACATGTGCATCTGCACAAGCGTTGAGCTCAGCAGAGCGTGTCTCTTGACACTTGATGTGCGTTGGCTGTGTCTGCCTGCTCCAGTGAAGAGAGAAACGGGAAATCATCTTGGTAGAGGCAACAAAGCAAAAGCGAGGCAGGATTGACATCTGCTCAACAGAGACGGATTCCCTGCGCTGACACAGTTCACAGTTACACGAGAAGCAATCTGAGCGGTCCGTCGACCGGAGACGTGTTTCCCAAGAGGTCGTTTAGCGAGTGAACAGCAGTGTGCGCGACTTTCAGGAGTGTGCCTGGAAAGTGCCAGAATCACCAGGAGCATCTGTGCAAAAGCTGCTGCCTCTGTGACCGCATTGAGGCACGTTCGCGTGTCTGCGAGTATATAGACGGCTCTTTCGCGTTCACTCCGAGGGAAACGGTCCGCTATTGCTTCTGTGCGCACAGACGCGATTCCCTTGTCTCTTGCGAACACAGGGAACTCTGTGCATCCAAATCTACAGGCTAAGGACGCGTCTGCATATGTTTTGGTGAACAATCGAGTGTGCGTGTTCTGACAGCTGCCTCTATGCAGACGTCTCCACAGAGCCACTTCTGAATGCCCCGCAGCCCAGGACTGAATGGATACACTAACAAGTGCACCGGTGTGAGCAACCACATATGCAGAAGGACGTCTTTCATCTCACAGAAGCGCGAACGTCTTGGCGTTCAAGCACATGGCAGAAACAAGGTGTGAACAGATGAGCTGCTGCTATTTTCTCCGTTCGGCATGCTTCGTTGTAGCTCTCTTGCCGGTCGCCGGCTTAGCGGC
The DNA here is from genome assembly GCF_037038585.1 of Patagioenas fasciata. Taxonomy (NCBI): domain Eukaryota; kingdom Metazoa; phylum Chordata; class Aves; order Columbiformes; family Columbidae; genus Patagioenas; species Patagioenas fasciata. The sequence continues at coordinate 208,474 of NW_027288561.1, read as the reverse complement.
TTGCTTTGCGCGACTAGCTCTGGGGAGAGAAGGAGATAGCGCCGGAAACCTCGCCTTTTGCCTTCTTCGGCGCTGGAACCTGGTTGCTGCGCCTTCTCTTTGTCCATGTGCACACACACGATTCCTCAGCGAAAACCATGCAGAAACCTTTCCACGAGCACCCAGGGATGTGCACCCAGCACCACGTGCACGCACACGCAGCTAGAGAAAAGCACCTACCTTTTCACACACTGATGCCTAAGCAAACGCGTGGCCACACACACGCACACATCCGCAAGCGCGCCTACTCCCATCTATTGAGGGAAAGACGGACGAGCTCTTTGGTTGCTCTTCACAGGCTTGTCCCTGATCTATAGCTGAGGGCAAACACTTGTGTGCTTGTGGGAGAGCCTGTGTCTTTCCTGGAAGCGTTTGGGAGTTTTGCTCAGACGCGTGTTTCCTCAAGTTCAAGAATCAAGATCTAGGATACCTGCAGACAGGTGCCTGTTTGTGTGGAGACAGTCTGTTTGAAACTGTGTTCCTCAGCGCCCGCTCTTTCTCCCCGTCGCTCCACACGCCTGGGAGTCCCTTTCTTTCTCTCCACAAGCACGTGTGTTGACTTCGTCGCACATGTGCATCTGCACAAGCGTTGAGCTCAGCAGAGCGTGTCTCTTGACACTTGATGTGCGTTGGCTGTGTCTGCCTGCTCCAGTGAAGAGAGAAACGGGAAATCATCTTGGTAGAGGCAACAAAGCAAAAGCGAGGCAGGATTGACATCTGCTCAACAGAGACGGATTCCCTGCGCTGACACAGTTCACAGTTACACGAGAAGCAATCTGAGCGGTCCGTCGACCGGAGACGTGTTTCCCAAGAGGTCGTTTAGCGAGTGAACAGCAGTGTGCGCGACTTTCAGGAGTGTGCCTGGAAAGTGCCAGAATCACCAGGAGCATCTGTGCAAAAGCTGCTGCCTCTGTGACCGCATTGAGGCACGTTCGCGTGTCTGCGAGTATATAGACGGCTCTTTCGCGTTCACTCCGAGGGAAACGGTCCGCTATTGCTTCTGTGCGCACAGACGCGATTCCCTTGTCTCTTGCGAACACAGGGAACTCTGTGCATCCAAATCTACAGGCTAAGGACGCGTCTGCATATGTTTTGGTGAACAATCGAGTGTGCGTGTTCTGACAGCTGCCTCTATGCAGACGTCTCCACAGAGCCACTTCTGAATGCCCCGCAGCCCAGGACTGAATGGATACACTAACAAGTGCACCGGTGTGAGCAACCACATATGCAGAAGGACGTCTTTCATCTCACAGAAGCGCGAACGTCTTGGCGTTCAAGCACATGGCAGAAACAAGGTGTGAACAGATGAGCTGCTGCTATTTTCTCCGTTCGGCATGCTTCGTTGTAGCTCTCTTGCCGGTCGCCGGCTTAGCGGCTTGCTTTGCGCGACTAGCTCTGGGGAGAGAAGGAGATAGCGCCGGAAACCTCGCCTTTTGCCTTCTTCGGCGCTGGAACCTGGTTGCTGCGCCTTCTCTTTGTCCATGTGCACACACACGATTCCTCAGCGAAAACCATGCAGAAACCTTTCCACGAGCACCCAGGGATGTGCACCCAGCACCACGTGCACGCACACGCAGCTAGAGAAAAGCACCTACCTTTTCACACACTGATGCCTAAGCAAACGCGTGGCCACACACACGCACACATCCGCAAGCGCGCCTACTCCCATCTACTGAGAGAAAGACGGACGAGCTCTTTGGTTGCTCTTCACAGGCTTGTCCCTGATCTATAGCTGAGGGCAAACACTTGTGTGCTTGTGGGAGAGCCTGTGTCTTTCCTGGAAGCGTTTGGGAGTTTTGCTCAGACGCGTGTTTCCTCAAGTTCAAGAATCAAGATCTAGGATACCTGCAGACAGGTGCCTGTTTGTGTGGAGACAGTCTGTTTGAAACTGTGCTCCTCAGCGCCCGCTCTTTCTCCCCGTCGCTCCACACGCCTGGGAGTCCCTTTCTTTCTCTCCACAAGCACGTGTGTTGACTTCGTCGCACATGTGCATCTGCACAAGCGTTGAGCTCAGCAGAGCGTGTCTCTTGACACTTGATGTGCGTTGGCTGTGTCTGCCTGCTCCAGTGAAGAGAGAAACGGGAAATCATCTTGGTAGAGGCAACAAAGCAAAAGCGAGGCAGGATTGACATCTGCTCAACAGAGACGGATTCCCTGCGCTGACACAGTTCACAGTTACACGAGAAGCAATCTGAGCGGTCCGTCGACCGGAGACGTGTTTCCCAAGAGGTCGTTTAGCGAGTGAACAGCAGTGTGCGCGACTTTCAGGAGTGTGCCTGGAAAGTGCCAGAATCACCAGGAGCATCTGTGCAAAAGCTGCTGCCTCTGTGACCGCATTGAGGCACGTTCGCGTGTCTGCGAGTATATAGACGGCTCTTTCGCGTTCACTCCGAGGGAAACGGTCCGCTATTGCTTCTGTGCGCACAGACGCGATTCCCTTGTCTCTTGCGAACACAGGGAACTCTGTGCATCCAAATCTACAGGCTAAGGACGCGTCTGCATATGTTTTGGTGAACAATCGAGTGTGCGTGTTCTGACAGCTGCCTCTATGCAGACGTCTCCACAGAGCCACTTCTGAATGCCCCGCAGCCCAGGACTGAATGGATACACTAACAAGTGCACCGGTGTGAGCAACCACATATGCAGAAGGACGTCTTTCATCTCACAGAAGCGCGAACGTCTTGGCGTTCAAGCACATGGCAGAAACAAGGTGTGAACAGATGAGCTGCTGCTATTTTCTCCGTTCGGCATGCTTCGTTGTAGCTCTCTTGCCGGTCGCCGGCTTAGCGGCTTGCTTTGCGCGACTAGCTCTGGGGAGAGAAGGAGATAGCGCCGGAAACCTCGCCTTTTGCCTTCTTCGGCGCTGGAACCTGGTTGCTGCGCCTTCTCTTTGTCCATGTGCACACACACGATTCCTCAGCGAAAACCATGCAGAAACCTTTCCACGAGCACCCAGGGATGTGCACCCAGCACCACGTGCACGCACACGCAGCTAGAGAAAAGCACCTACCTTTTCACACACTGATGCCTAAGCAAACGCGTGGCCACACACACGCACACATCCGCAAGCGCGCCTACTCCCATCTATTGAGGGAAAGACGGACGAGCTCTTTGGTTGCTCTTCACAGGCTTGTCCCTGATCTATAGCTGAGGGCAAACACTTGTGTGCTTGTGGGAGAGCCTGTGTCTTTCCTGGAAGCGTTTGGGAGTTTTGCTCAGACGCGTGTTTCCTCAAGTTCAAGAATCAAGATCTAGGATACCTGCAGACAGGTGCCTGTTTGTGTGGAGACAGTCTGTTTGAAACTGTGTTCCTCAGCGCCCGCTCTTTCTCCCCGTCGCTCCACACGCCTGGGAGTCCCTTTCTTTCTCTCCACAAGCACGTGTGTTGACTTCGTCGCACATGTGCATCTGCACAAGCGTTGAGCTCAGCAGAGCGTGTCTCTTGACACTTGATGTGCGTTGGCTGTGTCTGCCTGCTCCAGTGAAGAGAGAAACGGGAAATCATCTTGGTAGAGGCAACAAAGCAAAAGCGAGGCAGGATTGACATCTGCTCAACAGAGACGGATTCCCTGCGCTGACACAGTTCACAGTTACACGAGAAGCAATCTGAGCGGTCCGTCGACCGGAGACGTGTTTCCCAAGAGGTCGTTTAGCGAGTGAACAGCAGTGTGCGCGACTTTCAGGAGTGTGCCTGGAAAGTGCCAGAATCACCAGGAGCATCTGTGCAAAAGCTGCTGCCTCTGTGACCGCATTGAGGCACGTTCGCGTGTCTGCGAGTATATAGACGGCTCTTTCGCGTTCACTCCGAGGGAAACGGTCCGCTATTGCTTCTGTGCGCACAGACGCGATTCCCTTGTCTCTTGCGAACACAGGGAACTCTGTGCATCCAAATCTACAGGCTAAGGACGCGTCTGCATATGTTTTGGTGAACAATCGAGTGTGCGTGTTCTGACAGCTGCCTCTATGCAGACGTCTCCACAGAGCCACTTCTGAATGCCCCGCAGCCCAGGACTGAATGGATACACTAACAAGTGCACCGGTGTGAGCAACCACATATGCAGAAGGACGTCTTTCATCTCACAGAAGCGCGAACGTCTTGGCGTTCAAGCACATGGCAGAAACAAGGTGTGAACAGATGAGCTGCTGCTATTTTCTCCGTTCGGCATGCTTCGTTGTAGCTCTCTTGCCGGTCGCCGGCTTAGCGGCTTGCTTTGCGCGACTAGCTCTGGGGAGAGAAGGAGATAGCGCCGGAAACCTCGCCTTTTGCCTTCTTCGGCGCTGGAACCTGGTTGCTGCGCCTTCTCTTTGTCCATGTGCACACACACGATTCCTCAGCGAAAACCATGCAGAAACCTTTCCACGAGCACCCAGGGATGTGCACCCAGCACCACGTGCACGCACACGCAGCTAGAGAAAAGCACCTACCTTTTCACACACTGATGCCTAAGCAAACGCGTGGCCACACACACGCACACATCCGCAAGCGCGCCTACTCCCATCTATTGAGGGAAAGACGGACGAGCTCTTTGGTTGCTCTTCACAGGCTTGTCCCTGATCTATAGCTGAGGGCAAACACTTGTGTGCTTGTGGGAGAGCCTGTGTCTTTCCTGGAAGCGTTTGGGAGTTTTGCTCAGACGCGTGTTTCCTCAAGTTCAAGAATCAAGATCTAGGATACCTGCAGACAGGTGCCTGTTTGTGTGGAGACAGTCTGTTTGAAACTGTGTTCCTCAGCGCCCGCTCTTTCTCCCCGTCGCTCCACACGCCTGGGAGTCCCTTTCTTTCTCTCCACAAGCACGTGTGTTGACTTCGTCGCACATGTGCATCTGCACAAGCGTTGAGCTCAGCAGAGCGTGTCTCTTGACACTTGATGTGCGTTGGCTGTGTCTGCCTGCTCCAGTGAAGAGAGAAACGGGAAATCATCTTGGTAGAGGCAACAAAGCAAAAGCGAGGCAGGATTGACATCTGCTCAACAGAGACGGATTCCCTGCGCTGACACAGTTCACAGTTACACGAGAAGCAATCTGAGCGGTCCGTCGACCGGAGACGTGTTTCCCAAGAGGTCGTTTAGCGAGTGAACAGCAGTGTGCGCGACTTTCAGGAGTGTGCCTGGAAAGTGCCAGAATCACCAGGAGCATCTGTGCAAAAGCTGCTGCCTCTGTGACCGCATTGAGGCACGTTCGCGTGTCTGCGAGTATATAGACGGCTCTTTCGCGTTCACTCCGAGGGAAACGGTCCGCTATTGCTTCTGTGCGCACAGACGCGATTCCCTTGTCTCTTGCGAACACAGGGAACTCTGTGCATCCAAATCTACAGGCTAAGGACGCGTCTGCATATGTTTTGGTGAACAATCGAGTGTGCGTGTTCTGACAGCTGCCTCTATGCAGACGTCTCCACAGAGCCACTTCTGAATGCCCCGCAGCCCAGGACTGAATGGATACACTAACAAGTGCACCGGTGTGAGCAACCACATATGCAGAAGGACGTCTTTCATCTCACAGAAGCGCGAACGTCTTGGCGTTCAAGCACATGGCAGAAACAAGGTGTGAACAGATGAGCTGCTGCTATTTTCTCCGTTCGGCATGCTTCGTTGTAGCTCTCTTGCCGGTCGCCGGCTTAGCGGCTTGCTTTGCGCGACTAGCTCTGGGGAGAGAAGGAGATAGCGCCGGAAACCTCGCCTTTTGCCTTCTTCGGCGCTGGAACCTGGTTGCTGCGCCTTCTCTTTGTCCATGTGCACACACACGATTCCTCAGCGAAAACCATGCAGAAACCTTTCCACGAGCACCCAGGGATGTGCACCCAGCACCACGTGCACGCACACGCAGCTAGAGAAAAGCACCTACCTTTTCACACACTGATGCCTAAGCAAACGCGTGGCCACACACACGCACACATCCGCAAGCGCGCCTACTCCCATCTACTGAGGGAAAGACGGACGAGCTCTTTGGTTGCTCTTCACAGGCTTGTCCCTGATCTATAGCTGAGGGCAAACACTTGTGTGCTTGTGGGAGAGCCTGTGTCTTTCCTGGAAGCGTTTGGGAGTTTTGCTCAGACGCGTGTTTCCTCAAGTTCAAGAATCAAGATCTAGGATACCTGCAGACAGGTGCCTGTTTGTGTGGAGACAGTCTGTTTGAAACTGTGCTCCTCAGCGCCCGCTCTTTCTCCCCGTCGCTCCACACGCCTGGGAGTCCCTTTCTTTCTCTCCACAAGCACGTGTGTTGACTTCGTCGCACATGTGCATCTGAACAAGCGTTGAGCTCAGCAGAGCGTGTCTCTTGACACTTGATGTGCGTTGGCTGTGTCTGCCTGCTCCAGTGAAGAGAGAAACGGGAAATCATCTTGGTAGAGGCAACAAAGCAAAAGCGAGGCAGGATTGACATCTGCTCAACAGAGACGGATTCCCTGCGCTGACACAGTTCACAGTTACACGAGAAGCAATCTGAGCGGTCCGTCGACCGGAGACGTGTTTCCCAAGAGGTCGTTTAGCGAGTGAACAGCAGTGTGCGCGACTTTCAGGAGTGTGCCTGGAAAGTGCCAGAATCACCAGGAGCATCTGTGCAAAAGCTGCTGCCTCTGTGACCGCATTGAGGCACGTTCGCGTGTCTGCGAGTATATAGACGGCTCTTTCGCGTTCACTCCGAGGGAAACGGTCCGCTATTGCTTCTGTGCGCACAGACGCGATTCCCTTGTCTCTTGCGAACACAGGGAACTCTGTGCATCCAAATCTACAGGCTAAGGACGCGTCTGCATATGTTTTGGTGAACAATCGAGTGTGCGTGTTCTGACAGCTGCCTCTATGCAGACGTCTCCACAGAGCCACTTCTGAATGCCCCGCAGCCCAGGACTGAATGGATACACTAACAAGTGCACCGGTGTGAGCAACCACATATGCAGAAGGACGTCTTTCATCTCACAGAAGCGCGAACGTCTTGGCGTTCAAGCACATGGCAGAAACAAGGTGTGAACAGATGAGCTGCTGCTATTTTCTCCGTTCGGCATGCTTCGTTGTAGCTCTCTTGCCGGTCGCCGGCTTAGCGGCTTGCTTTGCGCGACTAGCTCTGGGGAGAGAAGGAGATAGCGCCGGAAACCTCGCCTTTTGCCTTCTTCGGCGCTGGAACCTGGTTGCTGCGCCTTCTCTTTGTCCATGTGCACACACACGATTCCTCAGCGAAAACCATGCAGAAACCTTTCCACGAGCACCCAGGGATGTGCACCCAGCACCACGTGCACGCACACGCAGCTAGAGAAAAGCACCTACCTTTTCACACACTGAAGCCTAAGCAAACGCGTGGCCACACACACGCACACATCCGCAAGCGCGCCTACTCCCATCTATTGAGGGAAAGACGGACGAGCTCTTTGGTTGCTCTTCACAGGCTTGTCCCTGATCTATAGCTGAGGGCAAACACTTGTGTGCTTGTGGGAGAGCCTGTGTCTTTCCTGGAAGCGTTTGGGAGTTTTGCTCAGACGCGTGTTTCCTCAAGTTCAAGAATCAAGATCTAGGATACCTGCAGACAGGTGCCTGTTTGTGTGGAGACAGTCTGTTTGAAACTGTGTTCCTCAGCGCCCGCTCTTTCTCCCCGTCGCTCCACACGCCTGGGAGTCCCTTTCTTTCTCTCCACAAGCACGTGTGTTGACTTCGTCGCACATGTGCATCTGCACAAGCGTTGAGCTCAGCAGAGCGTGTCTCTTGACACTTGATGTGCGTTGGCTGTGTCTGCCTGCTCCAGTGAAGAGAGAAACGGGAAATCATCTTGGTAGAGGCAACAAAGCAAAGGCGAGGCAGGATTGACATCTGCTCAACAGAGACGGATTCCCTGCGCTGACACAGTTCACAGTTACACGAGAAGCAATCTGAGCGGTCCGTCGACCGGAGACGTGTTTCCCAAGAGGTCGTTTAGCGAGTGAACAGCAGTGTGCGCGACTTTCAGGAGTGTGCCTGGAAAGTGCCAGAATCACCAGGAGCATCTGTGCAAAAGCTGCTGCCTCTGTGACCGCATTGAGGCACGTTCGCGTGTCTGCGAGTATATAGACGGCTCTTTCGCGTTCACTCCGAGGGAAACGGTCCGCTATTGCTTCTGTGCGCACAGACGCGATTCCCTTGTCTCTTGCGAACACAGGGAACTCTGTGCATCCAAATCTACAGGCTAAGGACGCGTCTGCATATGTTTTGGTGAACAATCGAGTGTGCGTGTTCTGACAGCTGCCTCTATGCAGACGTCTCCACAGAGCCACTTCTGAATGCCCCGCAGCCCAGGACTGAATGGATACACTAACAAGTGCACCGGTGTGAGCAACCACATATGCAGAAGGACGTCTTTCATCTCACAGAAGCGCGAACGTCTTGGCGTTCAAGCACATGGCAGAAACAAGGTGTGAACAGATGAGCTGCTGCTATTTTCTCCGTTCGGCATGCTTCGTTGTAGCTCTCTTGCCGGTCGCCGGCTTAGCGGCTTGCTTTGCGCGACTAGCTCTGGGGAGAGAAGGAGATAGCGCCGGAAACCTCGCCTTTTGCCTTCTTCGGCGCTGGAACCTGGTTGCTGCGCCTTCTCTTTGTCCATGTGCACACACACGATTCCTCAGCGAAAACCATGCAGAAACCTTTCCACGAGCACCCAGGGATGTGCACCCAGCACCACGTGCACGCACACGCAGCTAGAGAAAAGCACCTACCTTTTCACACACTGATGCCTAAGCAAACGCGTGGCCACACACACGCACACATCCGCAAGCGCGCCTACTCCCATCTATTGAGGGAAAGACGGACGAGCTCTTTGGTTGCTCTTCACAGGCTTGTCCCTGATCTATAGCTGAGGGCAAACACTTGTGTGCTTGTGGGAGAGCCTGTGTCTTTCCTGGAAGCGTTTGGGAGTTTTGCTCAGACGCGTGTTTCCTCAAGTTCAAGAATCAAGATCTAGGATACCTGCAGACAGGTGCCTGTTTGTGTGGAGACAGTCTGTTTGAAACTGTGTTCCTCAGCGCCCGCTCTTTCTCCCCGTCGCTCCACACGCCTGGGAGTCCCTTTCTTTCTCTCCACAAGCACGTGTGTTGACTTCGTCGCACATGTGCATCTGCACAAGCGTTGAGCTCAGCAGAGCGTGTCTCTTGACACTTGATGTGCGTTGGCTGTGTCTGCCTGCTCCAGTGAAGAGAGAAACGGGAAATCATCTTGGTAGAGGCAACAAAGCAAAGGCGAGGCAGGATTGACATCTGCTCAACAGAGACGGATTCCCTGCGCTGACACAGTTCACAGTTACACGAGAAGCAATCTGAGCGGTCCGTCGACCGGAGACGTGTTTCCCAAGAGGTCGTTTAGCGAGTGAACAGCAGTGTGCGCGACTTTCAGGAGTGTGCCTGGAAAGTGCCAGAATCACCAGGAGCATCTGTGCAAAAGCTGCTGCCTCTGTGACCGCATTGAGGCACGTTCGCGTGTCTGCGAGTATATAGACGGCTCTTTCGCGTTCACTCCGAGGGAAACGGTCCGCTATTGCTTCTGTGCGCACAGACGCGATTCCCTTGTCTCTTGCGAACACAGGGAACTCTGTGCATCCAAATCTACAGGCTAAGGACGCGTCTGCATATGTTTTGGTGAACAATCGAGTGTGCGTGTTCTGACAGCTGCCTCTATGCAGACGTCTCCACAGAGCCACTTCTGAATGCCCCGCAGCCCAGGACTGAATGGATACACTAACAAGTGCACCGGTGTGAGCAACCACATATGCAGAAGGACGTCTTTCATCTCACAGAAGCGCGAACGTCTTGGCGTTCAAGCACATGGCAGAAACAAGGTGTGAACAGATGAGCTGCTGCTATTTTCTCCGTTCGGCATGCTTCGTTGTAGCTCTCTTGCCGGTCGCCGGCTTAGCGGCTTGCTTTGCGCGACTAGCTCTGGGGAGAGAAGGAGATAGCGCCGGAAACCTCGCCTTTTGCCTTCTTCGGCGCTGGAACCTGGTTGCTGCGCCTTCTCTTTGTCCATGTGCACACACACGATTCCTCAGCGAAAACCATGCAGAAACCTTTCCACGAGCACCCAGGGATGTGCACCCAGCACCACGTGCACGCACACGCAGCTAGAGAAAAGCACCTACCTTTTCACACACTGAAGCCTAAGCAAACGCGTGGCCACACACACGCACACATCCGCAAGCGCGCCTACTCCCATCTATTGAGGGAAAGACGGACGAGCAACGTCCTGACAGGCTTGAGGGGAAAAACGTCCGTTGACGGTTGGCGTACTGCACGCCCGCCTACGGGGCTGCAGGGGAATCCACATTTGGAAGGTACCTGAAGATGTGTGCCTGTTCTTGGAGCTCCGCTAGTAGGGTAGCAAAGACACTCGTAGGCAGTACTGAATGCTGCTCCGTGCTACTTCTCCTCCGCTGGCAAATGCTTCACAGTCGCCCTAGGAAATACGTTTAACAATCGATCTCCAAGAGGAACGAAACACATGATGCCATAAGGCGAAAGAATAGCAGGGCATCTCTTCACAGGCTTGTCCCTGATCTATAGCTGAGGGCAAACACTTGTGTGCTTGTGGGAGAGCCTGTGTCTTTCCTGGAAGCGTTTGGGAGTTTTGCTCAGACGCGTGTTTCCTCAAGTTCAAGAATCAAGATCTAGGATACCTGCAGACAGGTGCCTGTTTGTGTGGAGACAGTCTGTTTGAAACTGTGTTCCTCAGCGCCCGCTCTTTCTCCCCGTCGCTCCACACGCCTGGGAGTCCCTTTCTTTCTCTCCACAAGCACGTGTGTTGACTTCGTCGCACATGTGCATCTGCACAAGCGTTGAGCTCAGCAGAGCGTGTCTCTTGACACTTGATGTGCGTTGGCTGTGTCTGCCTGCTCCAGTGAAGAGAGAAACGGGAAATCATCTTGGTAGAGGCAACAAAGCAAAAGCGAGGCAGGATTGACATCTGCTCAACAGAGACGGATTCCCTGCGCTGACACAGTTCACAGTTACACGAGAAGCAATCTGAGCGGTCCGTCGACCGGAGACGTGTTTCCCAAGAGGTCGTTTAGCGAGTGAACAGCAGTGTGCGCGACTTTCAGGAGTGTGCCTGGAAAGTGCCAGAATCACCAGGAGCATCTGTGCAAAAGCTGCTGCCTCTGTGACCGCATTGAGGCACGTTCGCGTGTCTGCGAGTATATAGACGGCTCTTTCGCGTTCACTCCGAGGGAAACGGTCCGCTATTGCTTCTGTGCGCACAGACGCGATTCCCTTGTCTCTTGCGAACACAGGGAACTCTGTGCATCCAAATCTACAGGCTAAGGACGCGTCTGCATATGTTTTGGTGAACAATCGAGTGTGCGTGTTCTGACAGCTGCCTCTATGCAGACGTCTCCACAGAGCCACTTCTGAATGCCCCGCAGCCCAGGACTGAATGGATACACTAACAAGTGCACCGGTGTGAGCAACCACATATGCAGAAGGACGTCTTTCATCTCACAGAAGCGCGAACGTCTTGGCGTTCAAGCACATGGCAGAAACAAGGTGTGAACAGATGAGCTGCTGCTATTTTCTCCGTTCGGCATGCTTCGTTGTAGCTCTCTTGCCGGTCGCCGGCTTAGCGGCTTGCTTTGCGCGACTAGCTCTGGGGAGAGAAGGAGATAGCGCCGGAAACCTCGCCTTTTGCCTTCTTCGGCGCTGGAACCTGGTTGCTGCGCCTTCTCTTTGTCCATGTGCACACACACGATTCCTCAGCGAAAACCATGCAGAAACCTTTCCACGAGCACCCAGGGATGTGCACCCAGCACCACGTGCACGCACACGCAGCTAGAGAAAAGCACCTACCTTTTCACACACTGATGCCTAAGCAAACGCGTGGCCACACACACGCACACATCCGCAAGCGCGCCTACTCCCATCTATTGAGGGAAAGACGGACGAGCTCTTTGGTTGCTCTTCACAGGCTTGTCCCTGATCTATAGCTGAGGGCAAACACTTGTGTGCTTGTGGGAGAGCCTGTGTCTTTCCTGGAAGCGTTTGGGAGTTTTGCTCAGACGCGTGTTTCCTCAAGTTCAAGAATCAAGATCTAGGATACCTGCAGACAGGTGCCTGTTTGTGTGGAGACAGTCTGTTTGAAACTGTGCTCCTCAGCGCCCGCTCTTTCTCCCCGTCGCTCCACACGCCTGGGAGTCCCTTTCTTTCTCTCCACAAGCACGTGTGTTGACTTCGTCGCACATGTGCATCTGCACAAGCGTTGAGCTCAGCAGAGCGTGTCTCTTGACACTTGATGTGCGTTGGCTGTGTCTGCCTGCTCCAGTGAAGAGAGAAACGGGAAATCATCTTGGTAGAGGCAACAAAGCAAAAGCGAGGCAGGATTGACATCTGCTCAACAGAGACGGATTCCCTGCGCTGACACAGTTCACAGTTACACGAGAAGCAATCTGAGCGGTCCGTCGACCGGAGACGTGTTTCCCAAGAGGTCGTTTAGCGAGTGAACAGCAGTGTGCGCGACTTTCAGGAGTGTGCCTGGAAAGTGCCAGAATCACCAGGAGCATCTGTGCAAAAGCTGCTGCCTCTGTGACCGCATTGAGGCACGTTCGCGTGTCTGCGAGTATATAGACGGCTCTTTCGCGTTCACTCCGAGGGAAACGGTCCGCTATTGCTTCTGTGCGCACAGACGCGATTCCCTTGTCTCTTGCGAACACAGGGAACTCTGTGCATCCAAATCTACAGGCTAAGGACGCGTCTGCATATGTTTTGGTGAACAATCGAGTGTGCGTGTTCTGACAGCTGCCTCTATGCAGACGTCTCCACAGAGCCACTTCTGAATGCCCCGCAGCCCAGGACTGAATGGATACACTAACAAGTGCACCGGTGTGAGCAACCACATATGCAGAAGGACGTCTTTCATCTCACAGAAGCGCGAACGTCTTGGCGTTCAAGCACATGGCAGAAACAAGGTGTGAACAGATGAGCTGCTGCTATTTTCTCCGTTCGGCATGCTTCGTTGTAGCTCTCTTGCCGGTCGCCGGCTTAGCGGCTTGCTTTGCGCGACTAGCTCTGGGGAGAGAAGGAGATAGCGCCGGAAACCTCGCCTTTTGCCTTCTTCGGCGCTGGAACCTGGTTGCTGCGCCTTCTCTTTGTCCATGTGCACACACACGATTCCTCAGCGAAAACCATGCAGAAACCTTTCCACGAGCACCCAGGGATGTGCACCCAGCACCACGTGCACGCACACGCAGCTAGAGAAAAGCACCTACCTTTTCACACACTGAAGCCTAAGCAAACGCGTGGCCACACACACGCACACATCCGCAAGCGCGCCTACTCCCATCTATTGAGGGAAAGACGGACGAGCAACGTCCTGACAGGCTTGAGGGGAAAAACGTCCGTTGACGGTTGGCGTACTGCACGCCCGCCTACGGGGCTGCAGGGGAATCCACATTTGGAAGGTACCTGAAGATGTGTGCCTGTTCTTGGAGCTCCGCTAGTAGGGTAGCAAAGACACTCGTAGGCAGTACTGAATGCTGCTCCGTGCTACTTCTCCTCCGCTGGCAAATGCTTCACAGTCGCCCTAGGAAAGACGTTTAACAATCGATCTCCAAGAGGAACGAAACACATGATGCCATAAGGCGAAAGAATAGCAGGGCATCTCTTCACAGGCTTGTCCCTGATCTATAGCTGAGGGCAAACACTTGTGTGCTTGTGGGAGAGCCTGTGTCTTTCCTGGAAGCGTTTGGGAGTTTTGCTCAGACGCGTGTTTCCTCAAGTTCAAGAATCAAGATCTAGGATACCTGCAGACAGGTGCCTGTTTGTGTGGAGACAGTCTGTTTGAAACTGTGTTCCTCAGCGCCCGCTCTTTCTCCCCGTCGCTCCACACGCCTGGGAGTCCCTTTCTTTCTCTCCACAAGCACGTGTGTTGACTTCGTCGCACATGTGCATCTGCACAAGCGTTGAGCTCAGCAGAGCGTGTCTCTTGACACTTGATGTGCGTTGGCTGTGTCTGCCTGCTCCAGTGAAGAGAGAAACGGGAAATCATCTTGGTAGAGGCAACAAAGCAAAGGCGAGGCAGGATCGACATCTGCTCAACAGAGACGGATTCCCTGCGCTGACACAGTTCACAGTTACACGAGAAGCAATCTGAGCGGTCCGTCGACCGGAGACGTGTTTCCCAAGAGGTCGTTTAGCGAGTGAACAGCAGTGTGCGCGACTTTCAGGAGTGTGCCTGGAAAGTGCCAGAATCACCAGGAGCATCTGTGCAAAAGCTGCTGCCTCTGTGACCGCATTGAGGCACTTTCGCGTGTCTGCGAGTATATAGACGGCTCTTTCGCGTTCACTCCGAGGGAAACGGTCCGCTATTGCTTCTGTGCGCACAGACGCGATTCCCTTGTCTCTTGCGAACACAGGGAACTCTGTGCATCCAAATCTACAGGCTAAGGACGCGTCTGCATATGTTTTGGTGAACAATCGAGTGTGCGTGTTCTGACAGCTGCCTCTATGCAGACGTCTCCACAGAGCCACTTCTGAATGCCCCGCAGCCCAGGACTGAATGGATACACTAACAAGTGCACCGGTGTGAGCAACCACATATGCAGAAGGACGTCTTTCATCTCACAGAAGCGCGAACGTCTTGGCGTTCAAGCACATGGCAGAAACAAGGTGTGAACAGATGAGCTGCTGCTATTTTCTCCGTTCGGCATGCTTCGTTGTAGCTCTCTTGCCGGTCGCCGGCTTAGCGGCTTGCTTTGCGCGACTAGCTCTGGGGAGAGAAGGAGATAGCGCCGGAAACCTCGCCTTTTGCCTTCTTCGGCGCTGGAACCTGGTTGCTGCGCCTTCTCTTTGTCCATGTGCACACACACGATTCCTCAGCGAAAACCATGCAGAAACCTTTCCACGAGCACCCAGGGATGTGCACCCAGCACCACGTGCACGCACACGCAGCTAGAGAAAAGCACCTACCTTTTCACACACTGAAGCCTAAGCAAACGCGTGGCCACACACACGCACACATCCGCAAGCGCGCCTACTCCCATCTATTGAGGGAAAGACGGACGAGCTCTTTGGTTGCTCTTCACAGGCTTGTCCCTGATCTATAGCTGAGGGCAAACACTTGTGTGCTTGTGGGAGAGCCTGTGTCTTTCCTGGAAGCGTTTGGGAGTTTTGCTCAGACGCGTGTTTCCTCAAGTTCAAGAATCAAGATCTAGGATACCTGCAGACAGGTGCCTGTTTGTGTGGAGACAGTCTGTTTGAAACTGTGTTCCTCAGCGCCCGCTCTTTCTCCCCGTCGCTCCACACGCCTGGGAGTCCCTTTCTTTCTCTCCACAAGCACGTGTGTTGACTTCGTCGCACATGTGCATCTGCACAAGCGTTGAGCTCAGCAGAGCGTGTCTCTTGACACTTGATGTGCGTTGGCTGTGTCTGCCTGCTCCAGTGAAGAGAGAAACGGGAAATCATCTTGGTAGAGGCAACAAAGCAAAAGCGAGGCAGGATTGACATCTGCTCAACAGAGACGGATTCCCTGCGCTGACACAGTTCACAGTTACACGAGAAGCAATCTGAGCGGTCCGTCGACCGGAGACGTGTTTCCCAAGAGGTCGTTTAGCGAGTGAACAGCAGTGTGCGCGACTTTCAGGAGTGTGCCTGGAAAGTGCCAGAATCACCAGGAGCATCTGTGCAAAAGCTGCTGCCTCTGTGACCGCATTGAGGCACGTTCGCGTGTCTGCGAGTATATAGACGGCTCTTTCGCGTTCACTCCGAGGGAAACGGTCCGCTATTGCTTCTGTGCGCACAGACGCGATTCCCTTGTCTCTTGCGAACACAGGGAACTCTGTGCATCCAAATCTACAGGCTAAGGACGCGTCTGCATATGTTTTGGTGAACAATCGAGTGTGCGTGTTCTGACAGCTGCCTCTATGCAGACGTCTCCACAGAGCCACTTCTGAATGCCCCGCAGCCCAGGACTGAATGGATACACTAACAAGTGCACCGGTGTGAGCAACCACATATGCAGAAGGACGTCTTTCATCTCACAGAAGCGCGAACGTCTTGGCGTTCAAGCACATGGCAGAAACAAGGTGTGAACAGATGAGCTGCTGCTATTTTCTCCGTTCGGCATGCTTCGTTGTAGCTCTCTTGCCGGTCGCCGGCTTAGCGGCTTGCTTTGCGCGACTAGCTCTGGGGAGAGAAGGAGATAGCGCCGGAAACCTCGCCTTTTGCCTTCTTCGGCGCTGGAACCTGGTTGCTGCGCCTTCTCTTTGTCCATGTGCACACACACGATTCCTCAGCGAAAACCATGCAGAAACCTTTCCACGAGCACCCAGGGATGTGCACCCAGCACCACGTGCACGCACACGCAGCTAGAGAAAAGCACCTACCTTTTCACACACTGAAGCCTAAGCAAACGCGTGGCCACACACACGCACACATCCGCAAGCGCGCCTACTCCCATCTATTGAGGGAAAGACGGACGAGCAACGTCCTGACAGGCTTGAGGGGAAAAACGTCCGTTGACGGTTGGCGTACTGCACGCCCGCCTACGGGGCTGCAGGGGAATCCACATTTGGAAGGTACCTGAAGATGTGTGCCTGTTCTTGGAGCTCCGCTAGTAGGGTAGCAAAGACACTCGTAGGCAGTACTGAATGCTGCTCCGTGCTACTTCTCCTCCGCTGGCAAATGCTTCACAGTCGCCCTAGGAAATACGTTTAACAATCGATCTCCAAGAGGAACGAAACACATGATGCCATAAGGCGAAAGAATAGCAGGGCATCTCTTCACAGGCTTGTCCCTGATCTATAGCTGAGGGCAAACACTTGTGTGCTTGTGGGAGAGCCTGTGTCTTTCCTGGAAGCGTTTGGGAGTTTTGCTCAGACGCGTGTTTCCTCAAGTTCAAGAATCAAGATCTAGGATACCTGCAGACAGGTGCCTGTTTGTGTGGAGACAGTCTGTTTGAAACTGTGTTCCTCAGCGCCCGCTCTTTCTCCCCGTCGCTCCACACGCCTGGGAGTCCCTTTCTTTCTCTCCACAAGCACGTGTGTTGACTTCGTCGCACATGTGCATCTGCACAAGCGTTGAGCTCAGCAGAGCGTGTCTCTTGACACTTGATGTGCGTTGGCTGTGTCTGCCTGCTCCAGTGAAGAGAGAAACGGGAAATCATCTTGGTAGAGGCAACAAAGCAAAAGCGAGGCAGGATTGACATCTGCTCAACAGAGACGGATTCCCTGCGCTGACACAGTTCACAGTTACACGAGAAGCAATCTGAGCGGTCCGTCGACCGGAGACGTGTTTCCCAAGAGGTCGTTTAGCGAGTGAACAGCAGTGTGCGCGACTTTCAGGAGTGTGCCTGGAAAGTGCCAGAATCACCAGGAGCATCTGTGCAAAAGCTGCTGCCTCTGTGACCGCATTGAGGCACGTTCGCGTGTCTGCGAGTATATAGACGGCTCTTTCGCGTTCACTCCGAGGGAAACGGTCCGCTATTGCTTCTGTGCGCACAGACGCGATTCCCTTGTCTCTTGCGAACACAGGGAACTCTGTGCATCCAAATCTACAGGCTAAGGACGCGTCTGCATATGTTTTGGTGAACAATCGAGTGTGCGTGTTCTGACAGCTGCCTCTATGCAGACGTCTCCACAGAGCCACTTCTGAATGCCCCGCAGCCCAGGACTGAATGGATACACTAACAAGTGCACCGGTGTGAGCAACCACATATGCAGAAGGACGTCTTTCATCTCACAGAAGCGCGAACGTCTTGGCGTTCAAGCACATGGCAGAAACAAGGTGTGAACAGATGAGCTGCTGCTATTTTCTCCGTTCGGCATGCTTCGTTGTAGCTCTCTTGCCGGTCGCCGGCTTAGCGGCTTGCTTTGCGCGACTAGCTCTGGGGAGAGAAGGAGATAGCGCCGGAAACCTCGCCTTTTGCCTTCTTCGGCGCTGGAACCTGGTTGCTGCGCCTTCTCTTTGTCCATGTGCACACACACGATTCCTCAGCGAAAACCATGCAGAAACCTTTCCACGAGCACCCAGGGATGTGCACCCAGCACCACGTGCACGCACACGCAGCTAGAGAAAAGCACCTACCTTTTCACACACTGATGCCTAAGCAAACGCGTGGCCACACACACGCACACATCCGCAAGCGCGCCTACTCCCATCTATTGAGGGAAAGACGGACGAGCTCTTTGGTTGCTCTTCACAGGCTTGTCCCTGATCTATAGCTGAGGGCAAACACTTGTGTGCTTGTGGGAGAGCCTGTGTCTTTCCTGGAAGCGTTTGGGAGTTTTGCTCAGACGCGTGTTTCCTCAAGTTCAAGAATCAAGATCTAGGATACCTGCAGACAGGTGCCTGTTTGTGTGGAGACAGTCTGTTTGAAACTGTGTTCCTCAGCGCCCGCTCTTTCTCCCCGTCGCTCCACACGCCTGGGAGTCCCTTTCTTTCTCTCCACAAGCACGTGTGTTGACTTCGTCGCACATGTGCATCTGCACAAGCGTTGAGCTCAGCAGAGCGTGTCTCTTGACACTTGATGTGCGTTGGCTGTGTCTGCCTGCTCCAGTGAAGAGAGAAACGGGAAATCATCTTGGTAGAGGCAACAAAGCAAAAGCGAGGCAGGATTGACATCTGCTCAACAGAGACGGATTCCCTGCGCTGACACAGTTCACAGTTACACGAGAAGCAATCTGAGCGGTCCGTCGACCGGAGACGTGTTTCCCAAGAGGTCGTTTAGCGAGTGAACAGCAGTGTGCGCGACTTTCAGGAGTGTGCCTGGAAAGTGCCAGAATCACCAGGAGCATCTGTGCAAAAGCTGCTGCCTCTGTGACCGCATTGAGGCACGTTCGCGTGTCTGCGAGTATATAGACGGCTCTTTCGCGTTCACTCCGAGGGAAACGGTCCGCTATTGCTTCTGTGCGCACAGACGCGATTCCCTTGTCTCTTGCGAACACAGGGAACTCTGTGCATCCAAATCTACAGGCTAAGGACGCGTCTGCATATGTTTTGGTGAACAATCGAGTGTGCGTGTTCTGACAGCTGCCTCTATGCAGACGTCTCCACAGAGCCACTTCTGAATGCCCCGCAGCCCAGGACTGAATGGATACACTAACAAGTGCACCGGTGTGAGCAACCACATATGCAGAAGGACGTCTTTCATCTCACAGAAGCGCGAACGTCTTGGCGTTCAAGCACATGGCAGAAACAAGGTGTGAACAGATGAGCTGCTGCTATTTTCTCCGTTCGGCATGCTTCGTTGTAGCTCTCTTGCCGGTCGCCGGCTTAGCGGCTTGCTTTGCGCGACTAGCTCTGGGGAGAGAAGGAGATAGCGCCGGAAACCTCGCCTTTTGCCTTCTTCGGCGCTGGAACCTGGTTGCTGCGCCTTCTCTTTGTCCATGTGCACACACACGATTCCTCAGCGAAAACCATGCAGAAACCTTTCCACGAGCACCCAGGGATGTGCACCCAGCACCACGTGCACGCACACGCAGCTAGAGAAAAGCACCTACCTTTTCACACACTGAAGCCTAAGCAAACGCGTGGCCACACACACGCACACATCCGCAAGCGCGCCTACTCCCATCTATTGAGGGAAAGACGGACGAGCAACGTCCTGACAGGCTTGAGGGGAAAAACGTCCGTTGACGGTTGGCGTACTGCACGCCCGCCTACGGGGCTGCAGGGGAATCCACATTTGGAAGGTACCTGAAGATGTGTGCCTGTTCTTGGAGCTCCGCTAGTAGGGTAGCAAAGACACTCGTAGGCAGTACTGAATGCTGCTCCGTGCTACTTCTCCTCCGCTGGCAAATGCTTCACAGTCGCCCTAGGAAAGACGTTTAACAATCGATCTCCAAGAGGAACGAAACACATGATGCCATAAGGCGAAAGAATAGCAGGGCATCTCTTCACAGGCTTGTCCCTGATCTATAGCTGAGGGCAAACACTTGTGTGCTTGTGGGAGAGCCTGTGTCTTTCCTGGAAGCGTTTGGGAGTTTTGCTCAGACGCGTGTTTCCTCAAGTTCAAGAATCAAGATCTAGGATACCTGCAGACAGGTGCCTGTTTGTGTGGAGACAGTCTGTTTGAAACTGTGTTCCTCAGCGCCCGCT
Source organism: Patagioenas fasciata (assembly GCF_037038585.1). NCBI lineage: Eukaryota > Metazoa > Chordata > Aves > Columbiformes > Columbidae > Patagioenas > Patagioenas fasciata. The sequence goes on along the minus strand of NW_027288561.1, from coordinate 188,410 downwards.
CTTTCTCCCCGTCGCTCCACACGCCTGGGAGTCCCTTTCTTTCTCTCCACAAGCACGTGTGTTGACTTCGTCGCACATGTGCATCTGCACAAGCGTTGAGCTCAGCAGAGCGTGTCTCTTGACACTTGATGTGCGTTGGCTGTGTCTGCCTGCTCCAGTGAAGAGAGAAACGGGAAATCATCTTGGTAGAGGCAACAAAGCAAAAGCGAGGCAGGATTGACATCTGCTCAACAGAGACGGATTCCCTGCGCTGACACAGTTCACAGTTACACGAGAAGCAATCTGAGCGGTCCGTCGACCGGAGACGTGTTTCCCAAGAGGTCGTTTAGCGAGTGAACAGCAGTGTGCGCGACTTTCAGGAGTGTGCCTGGAAAGTGCCAGAATCACCAGGAGCATCTGTGCAAAAGCTGCTGCCTCTGTGACCGCATTGAGGCACGTTCGCGTGTCTGCGAGTATATAGACGGCTCTTTCGCGTTCACTCCGAGGGAAACGGTCCGCTATTACTTCTGTGCGCACAGACGCGATTCCCTTGTCTCTTGCGAACACAGGGAACTCTGTGCATCCAAATCTACAGGCTAAGGACGCGTCTGCATATGTTTTGGTGAACAATCGAGTGTGCGTGTTCTGACAGCTGCCTCTATGCAGACGTCTCCACAGAGCCACTTCTGAATGCCCCGCAGCCCAGGACTGAATGGATACACTAACAAGTGCACCGGTGTGAGCAACCACATATGCAGAAGGACGTCTTTCATCTCACAGAAGCGCGAACGTCTTGGCGTTCAAGCACATGGCAGAAACAAGGTGTGAACAGATGAGCTGCTGCTATTTTCTCCGTTCGGCATGCTTCGTTGTAGCTCTCTTGCCGGTCGCCGGCTTAGCGGCTTGCTTTGCGCGACTAGCTCTGGGGAGAGAAGGAGATAGCGCCGGAAACCTCGCCTTTTGCCTTCTTCGGCGCTGGAACCTGGTTGCTGCGCCTTCTCTTTGTTCATGTGCACACACACGATTCCTCAGCGAAAACCATGCAGAAACCTTTCCACGAGCACCCAGGGATGTGCACCCAGCACCACGTGCACGCACACGCAGCTAGAGAAAAGCACCTACCTTTTCACACACTGATGCCTAAGCAAACGCGTGGCCACACACACGCACACATCCGCAAGCGCGCCTACTCCCATCTATTGAGGGAAAGACGGACGAGCTCTTTGGTTGCTCTTCACAGGCTTGTCCCTGATCTATAGCTGAGGGCAAACACTTGTGTGCTTGTGGGAGAGCCTGTGTCTTTCCTGGAAGCGTTTGGGAGTTTTGCTCAGACGCGTGTTTCCTCAAGTTCAAGAATCAAGATCTAGGATACCTGCAGACAGGTGCCTGTTTGTGTGGAGACAGTCTGTTTGAAACTGTGTTCCTCAGCGCCCGCTCTTTCTCCCCGTCGCTCCACACGCCTGGGAGTCCCTTTCTTTCTCTCCACAAGCACGTGTGTTGACTTCGTCGCACATGTGCATCTGCACAAGCGTTGAGCTCAGCAGAGCGTGTCTCTTGACACTTGATGTGCGTTGGCTGTGTCTGCCTGCTCCAGTGAAGAGAGAAACGGGAAATCATCTTGGTAGAGGCAACAAAGCAAAAGCGAGGCAGGATTGACATCTGCTCAACAGAGACGGATTCCCTGCGCTGACACAGTTCACAGTTACACGAGAAGCAATCTGAGCGGTCCGTCGACCGGAGACGTGTTTCCCAAGAGGTCGTTTAGCGAGTGAACAGCAGTGTGCGCGACTTTCAGGAGTGTGCCTGGAAAGTGCCAGAATCACCAGGAGCATCTGTGCAAAAGCTGCTGCCTCTGTGACCGCATTGAGGCACGTTCGCGTGTCTGCGAGTATATAGACGGCTCTTTCGCGTTCACTCCGAGGGAAACGGTCCGCTATTGCTTCTGTGCGCACAGACGCGATTCCCTTGTCTCTTGCGAACACAGGGAACTCTGTGCATCCAAATCTACAGGCTAAGGACGCGTCTGCATATGTTTTGGTGAACAATCGAGTGTGCGTGTTCTGACAGCTGCCTCTATGCAGACGTCTCCACAGAGCCACTTCTGAATGCCCCGCAGCCCAGGACTGAATGGATACACTAACAAGTGCACCGGTGTGAGCAACCACATATGCAGAAGGACGTCTTTCATCTCACAGAAGCGCGAACGTCTTGGCGTTCAAGCACATGGCAGAAACAAGGTGTGAACAGATGAGCTGCTGCTATTTTCTCCGTTCGGCATGCTTCGTTGTAGCTCTCTTGCCGGTCGCCGGCTTAGCGGCTTGCTTTGCGCGACTAGCTCTGGGGAGAGAAGGAGATAGCGCCGGAAACCTCGCCTTTTGCCTTCTTCGGCGCTGGAACCTGGTTGCTGCGCCTTCTCTTTGTCCATGTGCACACACACGATTCCTCAGCGAAAACCATGCAGAAACCTTTCCACGAGCACCCAGGGATGTGCACCCAGCACCACGTGCACGCACACGCAGCTAGAGAAAAGCACCTACCTTTTCACACACTGATGCCTAAGCAAACGCGTGGCCACACACACGCACACATCCGCAAGCGCGCCTACTCCCATCTATTGAGGGAAAGACGGACGAGCTCTTTGGTTGCTCTTCACAGGCTTGTCCCTGATCTATAGCTGAGGGCAAACACTTGTGTGCTTGTGGGAGAGCCTGTGTCTTTCCTGGAAGCGTTTGGGAGTTTTGCTCAGACGCGTGTTTCCTCAAGTTCAAGAATCAAGATCTAGGATACCTGCAGACAGGTGCCTGTTTGTGTGGAGACAGTCTGTTTGAAACTGTGTTCCTCAGCGCCCGCTCTTTCTCCCCGTCGCTCCACACGCCTGGGAGTCCCTTTCTTTCTCTCCACAAGCACGTGTGTTGACTTCGTCGCACATGTGCATCTGCACAAGCGTTGAGCTCAGCAGAGCGTGTCTCTTGACACTTGATGTGCGTTGGCTGTGTCTGCCTGCTCCAGTGAAGAGAGAAACGGGAAATCATCTTGGTAGAGGCAACAAAGCAAAAGCGAGGCAGGATTGACATCTGCTCAACAGAGACGGATTCCCTGCGCTGACACAGTTCACAGTTACACGAGAAGCAATCTGAGCGGTCCGTCGACCGGAGACGTGTTTCCCAAGAGGTCGTTTAGCGAGTGAACAGCAGTGTGCGCGACTTTCAGGAGTGTGCCTGGAAAGTGCCAGAATCACCAGGAGCATCTGTGCAAAAGCTGCTGCCTCTGTGACCGCATTGAGGCACGTTCGCGTGTCTGCGAGTATATAGACGGCTCTTTCGCGTTCACTCCGAGGGAAACGGTCCGCTATTGCTTCTGTGCGCACAGACGCGATTCCCTTGTCTCTTGCGAACACAGGGAACTCTGTGCATCCAAATCTACAGGCTAAGGACGCGTCTGCATATGTTTTGGTGAACAATCGAGTGTGCGTGTTCTGACAGCTGCCTCTATGCAGACGTCTCCACAGAGCCACTTCTGAATGCCCCGCAGCCCAGGACTGAATGGATACACTAACAAGTGCACCGGTGTGAGCAACCACATATGCAGAAGGACGTCTTTCATCTCACAGAAGCGCGAACGTCTTGGCGTTCAAGCACATGGCAGAAACAAGGTGTGAACAGATGAGCTGCTGCTATTTTCTCCGTTCGGCATGCTTCGTTGTAGCTCTCTTGCCGGTCGCCGGCTTAGCGGCTTGCTTTGCGCGACTAGCTCTGGGGAGAGAAGGAGATAGCGCCGGAAACCTCGCCTTTTGCCTTCTTCGGCGCTGGAACCTGGTTGCTGCGCCTTCTCTTTGTCCATGTGCACACACACGATTCCTCAGCGAAAACCATGCAGAAACCTTTCCACGAGCACCCAGGGATGTGCACCCAGCACCACGTGCACGCACACGCAGCTAGAGAAAAGCACCTACCTTTTCACACACTGATGCCTAAGCAAACGCGTGGCCACACACACGCACACATCCGCAAGCGCGCCTACTCCCATCTATTGAGGGAAAGACGGACGAGCTCTTTGGTTGCTCTTCACAGGCTTGTCCCTGATCTATAGCTGAGGGCAAACACTTGTGTGCTTGTGGGAGAGCCTGTGTCTTTCCTGGAAGCGTTTGGGAGTTTTGCTCAGACGCGTGTTTCCTCAAGTTCAAGAATCAAGATCTAGGATACCTGCAGACAGGTGCCTGTTTGTGTGGAGACAGTCTGTTTGAAACTGTGTTCCTCAGCGCCCGCTCTTTCTCCCCGTCGCTCCACACGCCTGGGAGTCCCTTTCTTTCTCTCCACAAGCACGTGTGTTGACTTCGTCGCACATGTGCATCTGCACAAGCGTTGAGCTCAGCAGAGCGTGTCTCTTGACACTTGATGTGCGTTGGCTGTGTCTGCCTGCTCCAGTGAAGAGAGAAACGGGAAATCATCTTGGTAGAGGCAACAAAGCAAAGGCGAGGCAGGATCGACATCTGCTCAACAGAGACGGATTCCCTGCGCTGACACAGTTCACAGTTACACGAGAAGCAATCTGAGCGGTCCGTCGACCGGAGACGTGTTTCCCAAGAGGTCGTTTAGCGAGTGAACAGCAGTGTGCGCGACTTTCAGGAGTGTGCCTGGAAAGTGCCAGAATCACCAGGAGCATCTGTGCAAAAGCTGCTGCCTCTGTGACCGCATTGAGGCACGTTCGCGTGTCTGCGAGTATATAGACGGCTCTTTCGCGTTCACTCCGAGGGAAACGGTCCGCTATTGCTTCTGTGCGCACAGACGCGATTCCCTTGTCTCTTGCGAACACAGGGAACTCTGTGCATCCAAATCTACAGGCTAAGGACGGGTCTGCATATGTTTTGGTGAACAATCGAGTGTGCGTGTTCTGACAGCTGCCTCTATGCAGACGTCTCCACAGAGCCACTTCTGAATGCCCCGCAGCCCAGGACTGAATGGATACACTAACAAGTGCACCGGTGTGAGCAACCACATATGCAGAAGGACGTCTTTCATCTCACAGAAGCGCGAACGTCTTGGCGTTCAAGCACATGGCAGAAACAAGGTGTGAACAGATGAGCTGCTGCTATTTTCTCCGTTCGGCATGCTTCGTTGTAGCTCTCTTGCCGGTCGCCGGCTTAGCGGCTTGCTTTGCGCGACTAGCTCTGGGGAGAGAAGGAGATAGCGCCGGAAACCTCGCCTTTTGCCTTCTTCGGCGCTGGAACCTGGTTGCTGCGCCTTCTCTTTGTCCATGTGCACACACACGATTCCTCAGCGAAAACCATGCAGAAACCTTTCCACGAGCACCCAGGGATGTGCACCCAGCACCACGTGCACGCACACGCAGCTAGAGAAAAGCACCTACCTTTTCACACACTGAAGCCTAAGCAAACGCGTGGCCACACACACGCACACATCCGCAAGCGCGCCTACTCCCATCTATTGAGGGAAAGACGGACGAGCAACGTCCTGACAGGCTTGAGGGGAAAAACGTCCGTTGACGGTTGGCGTACTGCACGCCCGCCTACGGGGCTGCAGGGGAATCCACATTTGGAAGGTACCTGAAGATGTGTGCCTGTTCTTGGAGCTCCGCTAGTAGGGTAGCAAAGACACTCGTAGGCAGTACTGAATGCTGCTCCGTGCTACTTCTCCTCCGCTGGCAAATGCTTCACAGTCGCCCTAGGAAAGACGTTTAACAATCGATCTCCAAGAGGAACGAAACACATGATGCCATAAGGCGAAAAAATAGCAGGGCATCTCTTCACAGGCTTGTCCCTGATCTATAGCTGAGGGCAAACACTTGTGTGCTTGTGGGAGAGCCTGTGTCTTTCCTGGAAGCGTTTGGGAGTTTTGCTCAGACGCGTGTTTCCTCAAGTTCAAGAATCAAGATCTAGGATACCTGCAGACAGGTGCCTGTTTGTGTGGAGACAGTCTGTTTGAAACTGTGTTCCTCAGCGCCCGCTCTTTCTCCCCGTCGCTCCACACGCCTGGGAGTCCCTTTCTTTCTCTCCACAAGCACGTGTGTTGACTTCGTCGCACATGTGCATCTGCACAAGCGTTGAGCTCAGCAGAGCGTGTCTCTTGACACTTGATGTGCGTTGGCTGTGTCTGCCTGCTCCAGTGAAGAGAGAAACGGGAAATCATCTTGGTAGAGGCAACAAAGCAAAAGCGAGGCAGGATTGACATCTGCTCAACAGAGACGGATTCCCTGCGCTGACACAGTTCACAGTTACACGAGAAGCAATCTGAGCGGTCCGTCGACCGGAGACGTGTTTCCCAAGAGGTCGTTTAGCGAGTGAACAGCAGTGTGCGCGACTTTCAGGAGTGTGCCTGGAAAGTGCCAGAATCACCAGGAGCATCTGTGCAAAAGCTGCTGCCTCTGTGACCGCATTGAGGCACGTTCGCGTGTCTGCGAGTATATAGACGGCTCTTTCGCGTTCACTCCGAGGGAAACGGTCCGCTATTGCTTCTGTGCGCACAGACGCGATTCCCTTGTCTCTTGCGAACACAGGGAACTCTGTGCATCCAAATCTACAGGCTAAGGACGCGTCTGCATATGTTTTGGTGAACAATCGAGTGTGCGTGTTCTGACAGCTGCCTCTATGCAGACGTCTCCACAGAGCCACTTCTGAATGCCCCGCAGCCCAGGACTGAATGGATACACTAACAAGTGCACCGGTGTGAGCAACCACATATGCAGAAGGACGTCTTTCATCTCACAGAAGCGCGAACGTCTTGGCGTTCAAGCACATGGCAGAAACAAGGTGTGAACAGATGAGCTGCTGCTATTTTCTCCGTTCGGCATGCTTCGTTGTAGCTCTCTTGCCGGTCGCCGGCTTAGCGGCTTGCTTTGCGCGACTAGCTCTGGGGAGAGAAGGAGATAGCGCCGGAAACCTCGCCTTTTGCCTTCTTCGGCGCTGGAACCTGGTTGCTGCGCCTTCTCTTTGTCCATGTGCACACACACGATTCCTCAGCGAAAACCATGCAGAAACCTTTCCACGAGCACCCAGGGATGTGCACCCAGCACCACGTGCACGCACACGCAGCTAGAGAAAAGCACCTACCTTTTCACACACTGATGCCTAAGCAAACGCGTGGCCACACACACGCACACATCCGCAAGCGCGCCTACTCCCATCTATTGAGGGAAAGACGGACGAGCTCTTTGGTTGCTCTTCACAGGCTTGTCCCTGATCTATAGCTGAGGGCAAACACTTGTGTGCTTGTGGGAGAGCCTGTGTCTTTCCTGGAAGCGTTTGGGAGTTTTGCTCAGACGCGTGTTTCCTCAAGTTCAAGAATCAAGATCTAGGATACCTGCAGACAGGTGCCTGTTTGTGTGGAGACAGTCTGTTTGAAACTGTGTTCCTCAGCGCCCGCTCTTTCTCCCCGTCGCTCCACACGCCTGGGAGTCCCTTTCTTTCTCTCCACAAGCACGTGTGTTGACTTCGTCGCACATGTGCATCTGCACAAGCGTTGAGCTCAGCAGAGCGTGTCTCTTGACACTTGATGTGCGTTGGCTGTGTCTGCCTGCTCCAGTGAAGAGAGAAACGGGAAATCATCTTGGTAGAGGCAACAAAGCAAAAGCGAGGCAGGATCCACATCTGCTCAACAGAGACGGATTCCCTGCGCTGACACAGTTCACAGTTACACGAGAAGCAATCTGAGCGGTCCGTCGACCGGAGACGTGTTTCCCAAGAGGTCGTTTAGCGAGTGAACAGCAGTGTGCGCGACTTTCAGGAGTGTGCCTGGAAAGTGCCAGAATCACCAGGAGCATCTGTGCAAAAGCTGCTGCCTCTGTGACCGCATTGAGGCACGTTCGCGTGTCTGCGAGTATATAGACGGCTCTTTCGCGTTCACTCCGAGGGAAACGGTCCGCTATTGCTTCTGTGCGCACAGACGCGATTCCCTTGTCTCTTGCGAACACAGGGAACTCTGTGCATCCAAATCTACAGGCTAAGGACGCGTCTGCATATGTTTTGGTGAACAATCGAGTGTGCGTGTTCTGACAGCTGCCTCTATGCAGACGTCTCCACAGAGCCACTTCTGAATGCCCCGCAGCCCAGGACTGAATGGATACACTAACAAGTGCACCGGTGTGAGCAACCACATATGCAGAAGGACGTCTTTCATCTCACAGAAGCGCGAACGTCTTGGCGTTCAAGCACATGGCAGAAACAAGGTGTGAACAGATGAGCTGCTGCTATTTTCTCCGTTCGGCATGCTTCGTTGTAGCTCTCTTGCCGGTCGCCGGCTTAGCGGCTTGCTTTGCGCGACTAGCTCTGGGGAGAGAAGGAGATAGCGCCGGAAACCTCGCCTTTTGCCTTCTTCGGCGCTGGAACCTGGTTGCTGCGCCTTCTCTTTGTCCATGTGCACACACACGATTCCTCAGCGAAAACCATGCAGAAACCTTTCCACGAGCACCCAGGGATGTGCACCCAGCACCACGTGCACGCACACGCAGCTAGAGAAAAGCACCTACCTTTTCACACACTGATGCCTAAGCAAACGCGTGGCCACACACACGCACACATCCGCAAGCGCGCCTACTCCCATCTATTGAGGGAAAGACGGACGAGCTCTTTGGTTGCTCTTCACAGGCTTGTCCCTGATCTATAGCTGAGGGCAAACACTTGTGTGCTTGTGGGAGAGCCTGTGTCTTTCCTGGAAGCGTTTGGGAGTTTTGCTCAGACGCGTGTTTCCTCAAGTTCAAGAATCAAGATCTAGGATACCTGCAGACAGGTGCCTGTTTGTGTGGAGACAGTCTGTTTGAAACTGTGTTCCTCAGCGCCCGCTCTTTCTCCCCGTCGCTCCACACGCCTGGGAGTCCCTTTCTTTCTCTCCACAAGCACGTGTGTTGACTTCGTCGCACATGTGCATCTGCACAAGCGTTGAGCTCAGCAGAGCGTGTCTCTTGACACTTGATGTGCGTTGGCTGTGTCTGCCTGCTCCAGTGAAGAGAGAAACGGGAAATCATCTTGGTAGAGGCAACAAAGCAAAGGCGAGGCAGGATCGACATCTGCTCAACAGAGACGGATTCCCTGCGCTGACACAGTTCACAGTTACACGAGAAGCAATCTGAGCGGTCCGTCGACCGGAGACGTGTTTCCCAAGAGGTCGTTTAGCGAGTGAACAGCAGTGTGCGCGACTTTCAGGAGTGTGCCTGGAAAGTGCCAGAATCACCAGGAGCATCTGTGCAAAAGCTGCTGCCTCTGTGACCGCATTGAGGCACGTTCGCGTGTCTGCGAGTATATAGACGGCTCTTTCGCGTTCACTCCGAGGGAAACGGTCCGCTATTGCTTCTGTGCGCACAGACGCGATTCCCTTGTCTCTTGCGAACACAGGGAACTCTGTGCATCCAAATCTACAGGCTAAGGACGCGTCTGCATATGTTTTGGTGAACAATCGAGTGTGCGTGTTCTGACAGCTGCCTCTATGCAGACGTCTCCACAGAGCCACTTCTGAATGCCCCGCAGCCCAGGACTGAATGGATACACTAACAAGTGCACCGGTGTGAGCAACCACATATGCAGAAGGACGTCTTTCATCTCACAGAAGCGCGAACGTCTTGGCGTTCAAGCACATGGCAGAAACAAGGTGTGAACAGATGAGCTGCTGCTATTTTCTCCGTTCGGCATGCTTCGTTGTAGCTCTCTTGCCGGTCGCCGGCTTAGCGGCTTGCTTTGCGCGACTAGCTCTGGGGAGAGAAGGAGATAGCGCCGGAAACCTCGCCTTTTGCCTTCTTCGGCGCTGGAACCTGGTTGCTGCGCCTTCTCTTTGTCCATGTGCACACACACGATTCCTCAGCGAAAACCATGCAGAAACCTTTCCACGAGCACCCAGGGATGTGCACCCAGCACCACGTGCACGCACACGCAGCTAGAGAAAAGCACCTACCTTTTCACACACTGAAGCCTAAGCAAACGCGTGGCCACACACACGCACACATCCGCAAGCGCGCCTACTCCCATCTATTGAGGGAAAGACGGACGAGCAACGTCCTGACAGGCTTGAGGGGAAAAACGTCCGTTGACGGTTGGCGTACTGCACGCCCGCCTACGGGGCTGCAGGGGAATCCACATTTGGAAGGTACCTGAAGATGTGTGCCTGTTCTTGGAGCTCCGCTAGTAGGGTAGCAAAGACACTCGTAGGCAGTACTGAATGCTGCTCCGTGCTACTTCTCCTCCGCTGGCAAATGCTTCACAGTCGCCCTAGGAAAGACGTTTAACAATCGATCTCCAAGAGGAACGAAACACATGATGCCATAAGGCGAAAGAATAGCAGGGCATCTCTTCACAGGCTTGTCCCTGATCTATAGCTGAGGGCAAACACTTGTGTGCTTGTGGGAGAGCCTGTGTCTTTCCTGGAAGCGTTTGGGAGTTTTGCTCAGACGCGTGTTTCCTCAAGTTCAAGAATCAAGATCTAGGATACCTGCAGACAGGTGCCTGTTTGTGTGGAGACAGTCTGTTTGAAACTGTGTTCCTCAGCGCCCGCTCTTTCTCCCCGTCGCTCCACACGCCTGGGAGTCTCTTTCTTTCTCTCCACAAGCACGTGTGTTGACTTCGTCGCACATGTGCATCTGCACAAGCGTTGAGCTCAGCAGAGCGTGTCTCTTGACACTTGATGTGCGTTGGCTGTGTCTGCCTGCTCCAGTGAAGAGAGAAACGGGAAATCATCTTGGTAGAGGCAACAAAGCAAAAGCGAGGCAGGATTGACATCTGCTCAACAGAGACGGATTCCCTGCGCTGACACAGTTCACAGTTACACGAGAAGCAATCTGAGCGGTCCGTCGACCGGAGACGTGTTTCCCAAGAGGTCGTTTAGCGAGTGAACAGCAGTGTGCGCGACTTTCAGGAGTGTGCCTGGAAAGTGCCAGAATCACCAGGAGCATCTGTGCAAAAGCTGCTGCCTCTGTGACCGCATTGAGGCACGTTCGCGTGTCTGCGAGTATATAGACGGCTCTTTCGCGTTCACTCCGAGGGAAACGGTCCGCTATTGCTTCTGTGCGCACAGACGCGATTCCCTTGTCTCTTGCGAACACAGGGAACTCTGTGCATCCAAATCTACAGGCTAAGGACGCGTCTGCATATGTTTTGGTGAACAATCGAGTGTGCGTGTTCTGACAGCTGCCTCTATGCAGACGTCTCCACAGAGCCACTTCTGAATGCCCCGCAGCCCAGGACTGAATGGATACACTAACAAGTGCACCGGTGTGAGCAACCACATATGCAGAAGGACGTCTTTCATCTCACAGAAGCGCGAACGTCTTGGCGTTCAAGCACATGGCAGAAACAAGGTGTGAACAGATGAGCTGCTGCTATTTTCTCCGTTCGGCATGCTTCGTTGTAGCTCTCTTGCCGGTCGCCGGCTTAGCGGCTTGCTTTGCGCGACTAGCTCTGGGGAGAGAAGGAGATAGCGCCGGAAACCTCGCCTTTTGCCTTCTTCGGCGCTGGAACCTGGTTGCTGCGCCTTCTCTTTGTCCATGTGCACACACACGATTCCTCAGCGAAAACCATGCAGAAACCTTTCCACGAGCACCCAGGGATGTGCACCCAGCACCACGTGCACGCACACGCAGCTAGAGAAAAGCACCTACCTTTTCACACACTGATGCCTAAGCAAACGCGTGGCCACACACACGCACACATCCGCAAGCGCGCCTACTCCCATCTATTGAGGGAAAGACGGACGAGCTCTTTGGTTGCTCTTCACAGGCTTGTCCCTGATCTATAGCTGAGGGCAAACACTTGTGTGCTTGTGGGAGAGCCTGTGTCTTTCCTGGAAGCGTTTGGGAGTTTTGCTCAGACGCGTGTTTCCTCAAGTTCAAGAATCAAGATCTAGGATACCTGCAGACAGGTGCCTGTTTGTGTGGAGACAGTCTGTTTGAAACTGTGTTCCTCAGCGCCCGCTCTTTCTCCCCGTCGCTCCACACGCCTGGGAGTCCCTTTCTTTCTCTCCACAAGCACGTGTGTTGACTTCGTCGCACATGTGCATCTGCACAAGCGTTGAGCTCAGCAGAGCGTGTCTCTTGACACTTGATGTGCGTTGGCTGTGTCTGCCTGCTCCAGTGAAGAGAGAAACGGGAAATCATCTTGGTAGAGGCAACAAAGCAAAAGCGAGGCAGGATTGACATCTGCTCAACAGAGACGGATTCCCTGCGCTGACACAGTTCACAGTTACACGAGAAGCAATCTGAGCGGTCCGTCGACCGGAGACGTGTTTCCCAAGAGGTCGTTTAGCGAGTGAACAGCAGTGTGCGCGACTTTCAGGAGTGTGCCTGGAAAGTGCCAGAATCACCAGGAGCATCTGTGCAAAAGCTGCTGCCTCTGTGACCGCATTGAGGCACGTTCGCGTGTCTGCGAGTATATAGACGGCTCTTTCGCGTTCACTCCGAGGGAAACGGTCCGCTATTGCTTCTGTGCGCACAGACGCGATTCCCTTGTCTCTTGCGAACACAGGGAACTCTGTGCATCCAAATCTACAGGCTAAGGACGCGTCTGCATATGTTTTGGTGAACAATCGAGTGTGCGTGTTCTGACAGCTGCCTCTATGCAGACGTCTCCACAGAGCCACTTCTGAATGCCCCGCAGCCCAGGACTGAATGGATACACTAACAAGTGCACCGGTGTGAGCAACCACATATGCAGAAGGACGTCTTTCATCTCACAGAAGCGCGAACGTCTTGGCGTTCAAGCACATGGCAGAAACAAGGTGTGAACAGATGAGCTGCTGCTATTTTCTCCGTTCGGCATGCTTCGTTGTAGCTCTCTTGCCGGTCGCCGGCTTAGCGGCTTGCTTTGCGCGACTAGCTCTGGGGAGAGAAGGAGATAGCGCCGGAAACCTCGCCTTTTGCCTTCTTCGGCGCTGGAACCTGGTTGCTGCGCCTTCTCTTTGTCCATGTGCACACACACGATTCCTCAGCGAAAACCATGCAGAAACCTTTCCACGAGCACCCAGGGATGTGCACCCAGCACCACGTGCACGCACACGCAGCTAGAGAAAAGCACCTACCTTTTCACACACTGATGCCTAAGCAAACGCGTGGCCACACACACGCACACATCCGCAAGCGCGCCTACTCCCATCTATTGAGGGAAAGACGGACGAGCTCTTTGGTTGCTCTTCACAGGCTTGTCCCTGATCTATAGCTGAGGGCAAACACTTGTGTGCTTGTGGGAGAGCCTGTGTCTTTCCTGGAAGCGTTTGGGAGTTTTGCTCAGACGCGTGTTTCCTCAAGTTCAAGAATCAAGATCTAGGATACCTGCAGACAGGTGCCTGTTTGTGTGGAGACAGTCTGTTTGAAACTGTGTTCCTCAGCGCCCGCTCTTTCTCCCCGTCGCTCCACACGCCTGGGAGTCCCTTTCTTTCTCTCCACAAGCACGTGTGTTGACTTCGTCGCACATGTGCATCTGCACAAGCGTTGAGCTCAGCAGAGCGTGTCTCTTGACACTTGATGTGCGTTGGCTGTGTCTGCCTGCTCCAGTGAAGAGAGAAACGGGAAATCATCTTGGTAGAGGCAACAAAGCAAAGGCGAGGCAGGATCGACATCTGCTCAACAGAGACGGATTCCCTGCGCTGACACAGTTCACAGTTACACGAGAAGCAATCTGAGCGGTCCGTCGACCGGAGACGTGTTTCCCAAGAGGTCGTTTAGCGAGTGAACAGCAGTGTGCGCGACTTTCAGGAGTGTGCCTGGAAAGTGCCAGAATCACCAGGAGCATCTGTGCAAAAGCTGCTGCCTCTGTGACCGCATTGAGGCACGTTCGCGTGTCTGCGAGTATATAGACGGCTCTTTCGCGTTCACTCCGAGGGAAACGGTCCGCTATTGCTTCTGTGCGCACAGACGCGATTCCCTTGTCTCTTGCGAACACAGGGAACTCTGTGCATCCAAATCTACAGGCTAAGGACGGGTCTGCATATGTTTTGGTGAACAATCGAGTGTGCGTGTTCTGACAGCTGCCTCTATGCAGACGTCTCCACAGAGCCACTTCTGAATGCCCCGCAGCCCAGGACTGAATGGATACACTAACAAGTGCACCGGTGTGAGCAACCACATATGCAGAAGGACGTCTTTCATCTCACAGAAGCGCGAACGTCTTGGCGTTCAAGCACATGGCAGAAACAAGGTGTGAACAGATGAGCTGCTGCTATTTTCTCCGTTCGGCATGCTTCGTTGTAGCTCTCTTGCCGGTCGCCGGCTTAGCGGCTTGCTTTGCGCGACTAGCTCTGGGGAGAGAAGGAGATAGCGCCGGAAACCTCGCCTTTTGCCTTCTTCGGCGCTGGAACCTGGTTGCTGCGCCTTCTCTTTGTCCATGTGCACACACACGATTCCTCAGCGAAAACCATGCAGAAACCTTTCCACGAGCACCCAGGGATGTGCACCCAGCACCACGTGCACGCACACGCAGCTAGAGAAAAGCACCTACCTTTTCACACACTGAAGCCTAAGCAAACGCGTGGCCACACACACGCACACATCCGCAAGCGCGCCTACTCCCATCTATTGAGGGAAAGACGGACGAGCAACGTCCTGACAGGCTTGAGGGGAAAAACGTCCGTTGACGGTTGGCGTACTGCACGCCCGCCTACGGGGCTGCAGGGGAATCCACATTTGGAAGGTACCTGAAGATGTGTGCCTGTTCTTGGAGCTCCGCTAGTAGGGTAGCAAAGACACTCGTAGGCAGTACTGAATGCTGCTCCGTGCTACTTCTCCTCCGCTGGCAAATGCTTCACAGTCGCCCTAGGAAAGACGTTTAACAATCGATCTCCAAGAGGAACGAAACACATGATGCCATAAGGCGAAAAAATAGCAGGGCATCTCTTCACAGGCTTGTCCCTGATCTATAGCTGAGGGCAAACACTTGTGTGCTTGTGGGAGAGCCTGTGTCTTTCCTGGAAGCGTTTGGGAGTTTTGCTCAGACGCGTGTTTCCTCAAGTTCAAGAATCAAGATCTAGGATACCTGCAGACAGGTGCCTGTTTGTGTGGAGACAGTCTGTTTGAAACTGTGTTCCTCAGCGCCCGCTCTTTCTCCCCGTCGCTCCACACGCCTGGGAGTCCCTTTCTTTCTCTCCACAAGCACGTGTGTTGACTTCGTCGCACATGTGCATCTGCACAAGCGTTGAGCTCAGCAGAGCGTGTCTCTTGACACTTGATGTGCGTTGGCTGTGTCTGCCTGCTCCAGTGAAGAGAGAAACGGGAAATCATCTTGGTAGAGGCAACAAAGCAAAGGCGAGGCAGGATCGACATCTGCTCAACAGAGACGGATTCCCTGCGCTGACACAGTTCACAGTTACACGAGAAGCAATCTGAGCGGTCCGTCGACCGGAGACGTGTTTCCCAAGAGGTCGTTTAGCGAGTGAACAGCAGTGTGCGCGACTTTCAGGAGTGTGCCTGGAAAGTGCCAGAATCACCAGGAGCATCTGTGCAAAAGCTGCTGCCTCTGTGACCGCATTGAGGCACGTTCGCGTGTCTGCGAGTATATAGACGGCTCTTTCGCGTTCACTCCGAGGGAAACGGTCCGCTATTGCTTCTGTGCGCACAGACGCGATTCCCTTGTCTCTTGCGAACACAGGGAACTCTGTGCATCCAAATCTACAGGCTAAGGACGCGTCTGCATATGTTTTGGTGAACAATCGAGTGTGCGTGTTCTGACAGCTGCCTCTATGCAGACGTCTCCACAGAGCCACTTCTGAATGCCCCGCAGCCCAGGACTGAATGGATACACTAACAAGTGCACCGGTGTGAGCAACCACATATGCAGAAGGACGTCTTTCATCTCACAGAAGCGCGAACGTCTTGGCGTTCAAGCACATGGCAGAAACAAGGTGTGAACAGATGAGCTGCTGCTATTTTCTCCGTTCGGCATGCTTCGTTGTAGCTCTCTTGCCGGTCGCCGGCTTAGCGGCTTGCTTTGCGCGACTAGCTCTGGGGAGAGAAGGAGATAGCGCCGGAAACCTCGCCTTTTGCCTTCTTCGGCGCTGGAACCTGGTTGCTGCGCCTTCTCTTTGTTCATGTGCACACACACGATTCCTCAGCGAAAACCATGCAGAAACCTTTCCACGAGCACCCAGGGATGTGCACCCAGCACCACGTGCACGCACACGCAGCTAGAGAAAAGCACCTACCTTTTCACACACTGATGCCTAAGCAAACGCGTGGCCACACACACGCACACATCCGCAAGCGCGCCTACTCCCATCTATTGAGGGAAAGACGGACGAGCTCTTTGGTTGCTCTTCACAGGCTTGTCCCTGATCTATAGCTGAGGGCAAACACTTGTGTGCTTGTGGGAGAGCCTGTGTCTTTCCTGGAAGCGTTTGGGAGTTTTGCTCAGACGCGTGTTTCCTCAAGTTCAAGAATCAAGATCTAGGATACCTGCAGACAGGTGCCTGTTTGTGTGGAGACAGTCTGTTTGAAACTGTGTTCCTCAGCGCCCGCTCTTTCTCCCCGTCGCTCCACACGCCTGGGAGTCCCTTTCTTTCTCTCCACAAGCACGTGTGTTGACTTCGTCGCACATGTGCATCTGCACAAGCGTTGAGCTCAGCAGAGCGTGTCTCTTGACACTTGATGTGCGTTGGCTGTGTCTGCCTGCTCCAGTGAAGAGAGAAACGGGAAATCATCTTGGTAGAGGCAACAAAGCAAAAGCGAGGCAGGATTGACATCTGCTCAACAGAGACGGATTCCCTGCGCTGACACAGTTCACAGTTACACGAGAAGCAATCTGAGCGGTCCGTCGACCGGAGACGTGTTTCCCAAGAGGTCGTTTAGCGAGTGAACAGCAGTGTGCGCGACTTTCAGGAGTGTGCCTGGAAAGTGCCAGAATCACCAGGAGCATCTGTGCAAAAGCTGCTGCCTCTGTGACCGCATTGAGGCACGTTCGCGTGTCTGCGAGTATATAGACGGCTCTTTCGCGTTCACTCCGAGGGAAACGGTCCGCTATTGCTTCTGTGCGCACAGACGCGATTCCCTTGTCTCTTGCGAACACAGGGAACTCTGTGCATCCAAATCTACAGGCTAAGGACGCGTCTGCATATGTTTTGGTGAACAATCGAGTGTGCGTGTTCTGACAGCTGCCTCTATGCAGACGTCTCCACAGAGCCACTTCTGAATGCCCCGCAGCCCAGGACTGAATGGATACACTAACAAGTGCACCGGTGTGAGCAACCACATATGCAGAAGGACGTCTTTCATCTCACAGAAGCGCGAACGTCTTGGCGTTCAAGCACATGGCAGAAACAAGGTGTGAACAGATGAGCTGCTGCTATTTTCTCCGTTCGGCATGCTTCGTTGTAGCTCTCTTGCCGGTCGCCGGCTTAGCGGCTTGCTTTGCGCGACTAGCTCTGGGGAGAGAAGGAGATAGCGCCGGAAACCTCGCCTTTTGCCTTCTTCGGCGCTGGAACCTGGTTGCTGCGCCTTCTCTTTGTCCATGTGCACACACACGATTCCTCAGCGAAAACCATGCAGAAACCTTTCCACGAGCACCCAGGGATGTGCACCCAGCACCACGTGCACGCACACGCAGCTAGAGAAAAGCACCTACCTTTTCACACACTGATGCCTAAGCAAACGCGTGGCCACACACACGCACACATCCGCAAGCGCGCCTACTCCCATCTATTGAGGGAAAGACGGACGAGCTCTTTGGTTGCTCTTCACAGGCTTGTCCCTGATCTATAGCTGAGGGCAAACACTTGTGTGCTTGTGGGAGAGCCTGTGTCTTTCCTGGAAGCGTTTGGGAGTTTTGCTCAGACGCGTGTTTCCTCAAGTTCAAGAATCAAGATCTAGGATACCTGCAGACAGGTGCCTGTTTGTGTGGAGACAGTCTGTTTGAAACTGTGTTCCTCAGCGCCCGCTCTTTCTCCCCGTCGCTCCACACGCCTGGGAGTCCCTTTCTTTCTCTCCACAAGCACGTGTGTTGACTTCGTCGCACATGTGCATCTGCACAAGCGTTGAGCTCAGCAGAGCGTGTCTCTTGACACTTGATGTGCGTTGGCTGTGTCTGCCTGCTCCAGTGAAGAGAGAAACGGGAAATCATCTTGGTAGAGGCAACAAAGCAAAGGCGAGGCAGGATCGACATCTGCTCAACAGAGACGGATTCCCTGCGCTGACACAGTTCACAGTTACACGAGAAGCAATCTGAGCGGTCCGTCGACCGGAGACGTGTTTCCCAAGAGGTCGTTTAGCGAGTGAACAGCAGTGTGCGCGACTTTCAGGAGTGTGCCTGGAAAGTGCCAGAATCACCAGGAGCATCTGTGCAAAAGCTGCTGCCTCTGTGACCGCATTGAGGCACGTTCGCGTGTCTGCGAGTATATAGACGGCTCTTTCGCGTTCACTCCGAGGGAAACGGTCCGCTATTGCTTCTGTGCGCACAGACGCGATTCCCTTGTCTCTTGCGAACACAGGGAACTCTGTGCATCCAAATCTACAGGCTAAGGACGCGTCTGCATATGTTTTGGTGAACAATCGAGTGTGCGTGTTCTGACAGCTGCCTCTATGCAGACGTCTCCACAGAGCCACTTCTGAATGCCCCGCAGCCCAGGACTGAATGGATACACTAACAAGTGCACCGGTGTGAGCAACCACATATGCAGAAGGACGTCTTTCATCTCACAGAAGCGCGAACGTCTTGGCGTTCAAGCACATGGCAGAAACAAGGTGTGAACAGATGAGCTGCTGCTATTTTCTCCGTTCGGCATGCTTCGTTGTAGCTCTCTTGCCGGTCGCCGGCTTAGCGGCTTGCTTTGCGCGACTAGCTCTGGGGAGAGAAGGAGATAGCGCCGGAAACCTCGCCTTTTGCCTTCTTCGGCGCTGGAACCTGGTTGCTGCGCCTTCTCTTTGTCCATGTGCACACACACGATTCCTCAGCGAAAACCATGCAGAAACCTTTCCACGAGCACCCAGGGATGTGCACCCAGCACCACGTGCACGCACACGCAGCTAGAGAAAAGCACCTACCTTTTCACACACTGAAGCCTAAGCAAACGCGTGGCCACACACACGCACACATCCGCAAGCGCGCCTACTCCCATCTATTGAGGGAAAGACGGACGAGCAACGTCCTGACAGGCTTGAGGGGAAAAACGTCCGTTGACGGTTGGCGTACTGCACGCCCGCCTACGGGGCTGCAGGGGAATCCACATTTGGAAGGTACCTGAAGATGTGTGCCTGTTCTTGGAGCTCCGCTAGTAGGGTAGCAAAGACACTCGTAGGCAGTACTGAATGCTGCTCCGTGCTACTTCTCCTCCGCTGGCAAATGCTTCACAGTCGCCCTAGGAAAGACGTTTAACAATCGATCTCCAAGAGGAACGAAACACATGATGCCATAAGGCGAAAGAATAGCAGGGCATCTCTTCACAGGCTTGTCCCTGATCTATAGCTGAGGGCAAACACTTGTGTGCTTGTGGGAGAGCCTGTGTCTTTCCTGGAAGCGTTTGGGAGTTTTGCTCAGACGCGTGTTTCCTCAAGTTCAAGAATCAAGATCTAGGATACCTGCAGACAGGTGCCTGTTTGTGTGGAGACAGTCTGTTTGAAACTGTGTTCCTCAGCGCCCGCTCTTTCTCCCCGTCGCTCCACACGCCTGGGAGTCCCTTTCTTTCTCTCCACAAGCACGTGTGTTGACTTCGTCGCACATGTGCATCTGCACAAGCGTTGAGCTCAGCAGAGCGTGTCTCTTGACACTTGATGTGCGTTGGCTGTGTCTGCCTGCTCCAGTGAAGAGAGAAACGGGAAATCATCTTGGTAGAGGCAACAAAGCAAAAGCGAGGCAGGATTGACATCTGCTCAACAGAGACGGATTCCCTGCGCTGACACAGTTCACAGTTACACGAGAAGCAATCTGAGCGGTCCGTCGACCGGAGACGTGTTTCCCAAGAGGTCGTTTAGCGAGTGAACAGCAGTGTGCGCGACTTTCAGGAGTGTGCCTGGAAAGTGCCAGAATCACCAGGAGCATCTGTGCAAAAGCTGCTGCCTCTGTGACCGCATTGAGGCACGTTCGCGTGTCTGCGAGTATATAGACGGCTCTTTCGCGTTCACTCCGAGGGAAACGGTCCGCTATTGCTTCTGTGCGCACAGACGCGATTCCCTTGTCTCTTGCGAACACAGGGAACTCTGTGCATCCAAATCTACAGGCTAAGGACGCGTCTGCATATGTTTTGGTGAACAATCGAGTGTGCGTGTTCTGACAGCTGCCTCTATGCAGACGTCTCCACAGAGCCACTTCTGAATGCCCCGCAGCCCAGGACTGAATGGATACACTAACAAGTGCACCGGTGTGAGCAACCACATATGCAGAAGGACGTCTTTCATCTCACAGAAGCGCGAACGTCTTGGCGTTCAAGCACATGGCAGAAACAAGGTGTGAACAGATGAGCTGCTGCTATTTTCTCCGTTCGGCATGCTTCGTTGTAGCTCTCTTGCCGGTCGCCGGCTTAGCGGCTTGCTTTGCGCGACTAGCTCTGGGGAGAGAAGGAGATAGCGCCGGAAACCTCGCCTTTTGCCTTCTTCGGCGCTGGAACCTGGTTGCTGCGCCTTCTCTTTGTCCATGTGCACACACACGATTCCTCAGCGAAAACCATGCAGAAACCTTTCCACGAGCACCCAGGGATGTGCACCCAGCACCACGTGCACGCACACGCAGCTAGAGAAAAGCACCTACCTTTTCACACACTGATGCCTAAGCAAACGCGTGGCCACACACACGCACACATCCGCAAGCGCGCCTACTCCCATCTATTGAGGGAAAGACGGACGAGCTCTTTGGTTGCTCTTCACAGGCTTGTCCCTGATCTATAGCTGAGGGCAAACACTTGTGTGCTTGTGGGAGAGCCTGTGTCTTTCCTGGAAGCGTTTGGGAGTTTTGCTCAGACGCGTGTTTCCTCAAGTTCAAGAATCAAGATCTAGGATACCTGCAGACAGGTGCCTGTTTGTGTGGAGACAGTCTGTTTGAAACTGTGTTCCTCAGCGCCCGCTCTTTCTCCCCGTCGCTCCACACGCCTGGGAGTCCCTTTCTTTCTCTCCACAAGCACGTGTGTTGACTTCGTCGCACATGTGCATCTGCACAAGCGTTGAGCTCAGCAGAGCGTGTCTCTTGACACTTGATGTGCGTTGGCTGTGTCTGCCTGCTCCAGTGAAGAGAGAAACGGGAAATCATCTTGGTAGAGGCAACAAAGCAAAAGCGAGGCAGGATTGACATCTGCTCAACAGAGACGGATTCCCTGCGCTGACACAGTTCACAGTTACACGAGAAGCAATCTGAGCGGTCCGTCGACCGGAGACGTGTTTCCCAAGAGGTCGTTTAGCGAGTGAACAGCAGTGTGCGCGACTTTCAGGAGTGTGCCTGGAAAGTGCCAGAATCACCAGGAGCATCTGTGCAAAAGCTGCTGCCTCTGTGACCGCATTGAGGCACGTTCGCGTGTCTGCGAGTATATAGACGGCTCTTTCGCGTTCACTCCGAGGGAAACGGTCCGCTATTGCTTCTGTGCGCACAGACGCGATTCCCTTGTCTCTTGCGAACACAGGGAACTCTGTGCATCCAAATCTACAGGCTAAGGACGCGTCTGCATATGTTTTGGTGAACAATCGAGTGTGCGTGTTCTGACAGCTGCCTCTATGCAGACGTCTCCACAGAGCCACTTCTGAATGCCCCGCAGCCCAGGACTGAATGGATACACTAACAAGTGCACCGGTGTGAGCAACCACATATGCAGAAGGACGTCTTTCATCTCACAGAAGCGCGAACGTCTTGGCGTTCAAGCACATGGCAGAAACAAGGTGTGAACAGATGAGCTGCTGCTATTTTCTCCGTTCGGCATGCTTCGTTGTAGCTCTCTTGCCGGTCGCCGGCTTAGCGGCTTGCTTTGCGCGACTAGCTCTGGGGAGAGAAGGAGATAGCGCCGGAAACCTCGCCTTTTGCCTTCTTCGGCGCTGGAACCTGGTTGCTGCGCCTTCTCTTTGTCCATGTGCACACACACGATTCCTCAGCGAAAACCATGCAGAAACCTTTCCACGAGCACCCAGGGATGTGCACCCAGCACCACGTGCACGCACACGCAGCTAGAGAAAAGCACCTACCTTTTCACACACTGAAGCCTAAGCAAACGCGTGGCCACACACACGCACACATCCGCAAGCGCGCCTACTCCCATCTATTGAGGGAAAGACGGACGAGCAACGTCCTGACAGGCTTGAGGGGAAAAACGTCCGTTGACGGTTGGCGTACTGCACGCCCGCCTACGGGGCTGCAGGGGAATCCACATTTGGAAGGTACCTGAAGATGTGTGCCTGTTCTTGGAGCTCCGCTAGTAGGGTAGCAAAGACACTCGTAGGCAGTACTGAATGCTGCTCCGTGCTACTTCTCCTCCGCTGGCAAATGCTTCACAGTCGCCCTAGGAAAGACGTTTAACAATCGATCTCCAAGAGGAACGAAACACATGATGCCATAAGGCGAAAGAATAGCAGGGCATCTCTTCACAGGCTTGTCCCTGATCTATAGCTGAGGGCAAACACTTGTGTGCTTGTGGGAGAGCCTGTGTCTTTCCTGGAAGCGTTTGGGAGTTTTGCTCAGACGCGTGTTTCCTCAAGTTCAAGAATCAAGATCTAGGATACCTGCAGACAGGTGCCTGTTTGTGTGGAGACAGTCTGTTTGAAACTGTGTTCCTCAGCGCCCGCTCTTTCTCCCCGTCGCTCCACACGCCTGGGAGTCCCTTTCTTTCTCTCCACAAGCACGTGTGTTGACTTCGTCGCACATGTGCATCTGCACAAGCGTTGAGCTCAGCAGAGCGTGTCTCTTGACACTTGATGTGCGTTGGCTGTGTCTGCCTGCTCCAGTGAAGAGAGAAACGGGAAATCATCTTGGTAGAGGCAACAAAGCAAAAGCGAGGCAGGATTGACATCTGCTCAACAGAGACGGATTCCCTGCGCTGACACAGTTCACAGTTACACGAGAAGCAATCTGAGCGGTCCGTCGACCGGAGACGTGTTTCCCAAGAGGTCGTTTAGCGAGTGAACAGCAGTGTGCGCGACTTTCAGGAGTGTGCCTGGAAAGTGCCAGAATCACCAGGAGCATCTGTGCAAAAGCTGCTGCCTCTGTGACCGCATTGAGGCACGTTCGCGTGTCTGCGAGTATATAGACGGCTCTTTCGCGTTCACTCCGAGGGAAACGGTCCGCTATTGCTTCTGTGCGCACAGACGCGATTCCCTTGTCTCTTGCGAACACAGGGAACTCTGTGCATCCAAATCTACAGGCTAAGGACGCGTCTGCATATGTTTTGGTGAACAATCGAGTGTGCGTGTTCTGACAGCTGCCTCTATGCAGACGTCTCCACAGAGCCACTTCTGAATGCCCCGCAGCCCAGGACTGAATGGATACACTAACAAGTGCACCGGTGTGAGCAACCACATATGCAGAAGGACGTCTTTCATCTCACAGAAGCGCGAACGTCTTGGCGTTCAAGCACATGGCAGAAACAAGGTGTGAACAGATGAGCTGCTGCTATTTTCTCCGTTCGGCATGCTTCGTTGTAGCTCTCTTGCCGGTCGCCGGCTTAGCGGCTTGCTTTGCGCGACTAGCTCTGGGGAGAGAAGGAGATAGCGCCGGAAACCTCGCCTTTTGCCTTCTTCGGCGCTGGAACCTGGTTGCTGCGCCTTCTCTTTGTCCATGTGCACACACACGATTCCTCAGCGAAAACCATGCAGAAACCTTTCCACGAGCACCCAGGGATGTGCACCCAGCACCACGTGCACGCACACGCAGCTAGAGAAAAGCACCTACCTTTTCACACACTGATGCCTAAGCAAACGCGTGGCCACACACACGCACACATCCGCAAGCGCGCCTACTCCCATCTATTGAGGGAAAGACGGACGAGCTCTTTGGTTGCTCTTCACAGGCTTGTCCCTGATCTATAGCTGAGGGCAAACACTTGTGTGCTTGTGGGAGAGCCTGTGTCTTTCCTGGAAGCGTTTGGGAGTTTTGCTCAGACGCGTGTTTCCTCAAGTTCAAGAATCAAGATCTAGGATACCTGCAGACAGGTGCCTGTTTGTGTGGAGACAGTCTGTTTGAAACTGTGTTCCTCAGCGCCCGCTCTTTCTCCCCGTCGCTCCACACGCCTGGGAGTCCCTTTCTTTCTCTCCACAAGCACGTGTGTTGACTTCGTCGCACATGTGCATCTGCACAAGCGTTGAGCTCAGCAGAGCGTGTCTCTTGACACTTGATGTGCGTTGGCTGTGTCTGCCTGCTCCAGTGAAGAGAGAAACGGGAAATCATCTTGGTAGAGGCAACAAAGCAAAAGCGAGGCAGGATTGACATCTGCTCAACAGAGACGGATTCCCTGCGCTGACACAGTTCACAGTTACACGAGAAGCAATCTGAGCGGTCCGTCGACCGGAGACGTGTTTCCCAAGAGGTCGTTTAGCGAGTGAACAGCAGTGTGCGCGACTTTCAGGAGTGTGCCTGGAAAGTGCCAGAATCACCAGGAGCATCTGTGCAAAAGCTGCTGCCTCTGTGACCGCATTGAGGCACGTTCGCGTGTCTGCGAGTATATAGACGGCTCTTTCGCGTTCACTCCGAGGGAAACGGTCCGCTATTGCTTCTGTGCGCACAGACGCGATTCCCTTGTCTCTTGCGAACACAGGGAACTCTGTGCATCCAAATCTACAGGCTAAGGACGCGTCTGCATATGTTTTGGTGAACAATCGAGTGTGCGTGTTCTGACAGCTGCCTCTATGCAGACGTCTCCACAGAGCCACTTCTGAATGCCCCGCAGCCCAGGACTGAATGGATACACTAACAAGTGCACCGGTGTGAGCAACCACATATGCAGAAGGACGTCTTTCATCTCACAGAAGCGCGAACGTCTTGGCGTTCAAGCACATGGCAGAAACAAGGTGTGAACAGATGAGCTGCTGCTATTTTCTCCGTTCGGCATGCTTCGTTGTAGCTCTCTTGCCGGTCGCCGGCTTAGCGGCTTGCTTTGCGCGACTAGCTCTGGGGAGAGAAGGAGATAGCGCCGGAAACCTCGCCTTTTGCCTTCTTCGGCGCTGGAACCTGGTTGCTGCGCCTTCTCTTTGTCCATGTGCACACACACGATTCCTCAGCGAAAACCATGCAGAAACCTTTCCACGAGCACCCAGGGATGTGCACCCAGCACCACGTGCACGCACACGCAGCTAGAGAAAAGCACCTACCTTTTCACACACTGATGCCTAAGCAAACGCGTGGCCACACACACGCACACATCCGCAAGCGCGCCTACTCCCATCTATTGAGGGAAAGACGGACGAGCTCTTTGGTTGCTCTTCACAGGCTTGTCCCTGATCTATAGCTGAGGGCAAACACTTGTGTGCTTGTGGGAGAGCCTGTGTCTTTCCTGGAAGCGTTTGGGAGTTTTGCTCAGACGCGTGTTTCCTCAAGTTCAAGAATCAAGATCTAGGATACCTGCAGACAGGTGCCTGTTTGTGTGGAGACAGTCTGTTTGAAACTGTGTTCCTCAGCGCCCGCTCTTTCTCCCCGTCGCTCCACACGCCTGGGAGTCCCTTTCTTTCTCTCCACAAGCACGTGTGTTGACTTCGTCGCACATGTGCATCTGCACAAGCGTTGAGCTCAGCAGAGCGTGTCTCTTGACACTTGATGTGCGTTGGCTGTGTCTGCCTGCTCCAGTGAAGAGAGAAACGGGAAATCATCTTGGTAGAGGCAACAAAGCAAAAGCGAGGCAGGATTGACATCTGCTCAACAGAGACGGATTCCCTGCGCTGACACAGTTCACAGTTACACGAGAAGCAATCTGAGCGGTCCGTCGACCGGAGACGTGTTTCCCAAGAGGTCGTTTAGCGAGTGAACAGCAGTGTGCGCGACTTTCAGGAGTGTGCCTGGAAAGTGCCAGAATCACCAGGAGCATCTGTGCAAAAGCTGCTGCCTCTGTGACCGCATTGAGGCACGTTCGCGTGTCTGCGAGTATATAGACGGCTCTTTCGCGTTCACTCCGAGGGAAACGGTCCGCTATTGCTTCTGTGCGCACAGACGCGATTCCCTTGTCTCTTGCGAACACAGGGAACTCTGTGCATCCAAATCTACAGGCTAAGGACGCGTCTGCATATGTTTTGGTGAACAATCGAGTGTGCGTGTTCTGACAGCTGCCTCTATGCAGACGTCTCCACAGAGCCACTTCTGAATGCCCCGCAGCCCAGGACTGAATGGATACACTAACAAGTGCACCGGTGTGAGCAACCACATATGCAGAAGGACGTCTTTCATCTCACAGAAGCGCGAACGTCTTGGCGTTCAAGCACATGGCAGAAACAAGGTGTGAACAGATGAGCTGCTGCTATTTTCTCCGTTCGGCATGCTTCGTTGTAGCTCTCTTGCCGGTCGCCGGCTTAGCGGCTTGCTTTGCGCGACTAGCTCTGGGGAGAGAAGGAGATAGCGCCGGAAACCTCGCCTTTTGCCTTCTTCGGCGCTGGAACCTGGTTGCTGCGCCTTCTCTTTGTCCATGTGCACACACACGATTCCTCAGCGAAAACCATGCAGAAACCTTTCCACGAGCACCCAGGGATGTGCACCCAGCACCACGTGCACGCACACGCAGCTAGAGAAAAGCACCTACCTTTTCACACACTGAAGCCTAAGCAAACGCGTGGCCACACACACGCACACATCCGCAAGCGCGCCTACTCCCATCTATTGAGGGAAAGACGGACGAGCAACGTCCTGACAGGCTTGAGGGGAAAAACGTCCGTTGACGGTTGGCGTACTGCACGCCCGCCTACGGGGCTGCAGGGGAATCCACATTTGGAAGGTACCTGAAGATGTGTGCCTGTTCTTGGAGCTCCGCTAGTAGGGTAGCAAAGACACTCGTAGGCAGTACTGAATGCTGCTCCGTGCTACTTCTCCTCCGCTGGCAAATACTTCACAGTCGCCCTAGGAAAGACGTTTAACAATCGATCTCCAAGAGAAACGAAACACATGATGCCATAAGGCGAAAGAATAGCAGGGCATCTCTTCACAGGCTTGTCCCTGATCTATAGCTGAGGGCAAACACTTGTGTGCTTGTGGGAGAGCCTGTGTCTTTCCTGGAAGCGTTTGGGAGTTTTGCTCAGACGCGTGTTTCCTCAAGTTCAAGAATCAAGATCTAGGATACCTGCAGACAGGTGCCTGTTTGTGTGGAGACAGTCTGTTTGAAACTGTGTTCCTCAGCGCCCGCTCTTTCTCCCCGTCGCTCCACACGCCTGGGAGTCCCTTTCTTTCTCTCCACAAGCACGTGTGTTGACTTCGTCGCACATGTGCATCTGCACAAGCGTTGAGCTCAGCAGAGCGTGTCTCTTGACACTTGATGTGCGTTGGCTGTGTCTGCCTGCTCCAGTGAAGAGAGAAACGGGAAATCATCTTGGTAGAGGCAACAAAGCAAAAGCGAGGCAGGATTGACATCTGCTCAACAGAGACGGATTCCCTGCGCTGACACAGTTCACAGTTACACGAGAAGCAATCTGAGCGGTCCGTCGACCGGAGACGTGTTTCCCAAGAGGTCGTTTAGCGAGTGAACAGCAGTGTGCGCGACTTTCAGGAGTGTGCCTGGAAAGTGCCAGAATCACCAGGAGCATCTGTGCAAAAGCTGCTGCCTCTGTGACCGCATTGAGGCACGTTCGCGTGTCTGCGAGTATATAGACGGCTCTTTCGCGTTCACTCCGAGGGAAACGGTCCGCTATTGCTTCTGTGCGCACAGACGCGATTCCCTTGTCTCTTGCGAACACAGGGAACTCTGTGCATCCAAATCTACAGGCTAAGGACGCGTCTGCATATGTTTTGGTGAACAATCGAGTGTGCGTGTTCTGACAGCTGCCTCTATGCAGACGTCTCCACAGAGCCACTTCTGAATGCCCCGCAGCCCAGGACTGAATGGATACACTAACAAGTGCACCGGTGTGAGCAACCACATATGCAGAAGGACGTCTTTCATCTCACAGAAGCGCGAACGTCTTGGCGTTCAAGCACATGGCAGAAACAAGGTGTGAACAGATGAGCTGCTGCTATTTTCTCCGTTCGGCATGCTTCGTTGTAGCTCTCTTGCCGGTCGCCGGCTTAGCGGCTTGCTTTGCGCGACTAGCTCTGGGGAGAGAAGGAGATAGCGCCGGAAACCTCGCCTTTTGCCTTCTTCGGCGCTGGAACCTGGTTGCTGCGCCTTCTCTTTGTCCATGTGCACACACACGATTCCTCAGCGAAAACCATGCAGAAACCTTTCCACGAGCACCCAGGGATGTGCACCCAGCACCACGTGCACGCACACGCAGCTAGAGAAAAGCACCTACCTTTTCACACACTGATGCCTAAGCAAACGCGTGGCCACACACACGCACACATCCGCAAGCGCGCCTACTCCCATCTATTGAGGGAAAGACGGACGAGCTCTTTGGTTGCTCTTCACAGGCTTGTCCCTGATCTATAGCTGAGGGCAAACACTTGTGTGCTTGTGGGAGAGCCTGTGTCTTTCCTGGAAGCGTTTGGGAGTTTTGCTCAGACGCGTGTTTCCTCAAGTTCAAGAATCAAGATCTAGGATACCTGCAGACAGGTGCCTGTTTGTGTGGAGACAGTCTGTTTGAAACTGTGTTCCTCAGCGCCCGCTCTTTCTCCCCGTCGCTCCACACGCCTGGGAGTCCCTTTCTTTCTCTCCACAAGCACGTGTGTTGACTTCGTCGCACATGTGCATCTGCACAAGCGTTGAGCTCAGCAGAGCGTGTCTCTTGACACTTGATGTGCGTTGGCTGTGTCTGCCTGCTCCAGTGAAGAGAGAAACGGGAAATCATCTTGGTAGAGGCAACAAAGCAAAAGCGAGGCAGGATTGACATCTGCTCAACAGAGACGGATTCCCTGCGCTGACACAGTTCACAGTTACACGAGAAGCAATCTGAGCGGTCCGTCGACCGGAGACGTGTTTCCCAAGAGGTCGTTTAGCGAGTGAACAGCAGTGTGCGCGACTTTCAGGAGTGTGCCTGGAAAGTGCCAGAATCACCAGGAGCATCTGTGCAAAAGCTGCTGCCTCTGTGACCGCATTGAGGCACGTTCGCGTGTCTGCGAGTATATAGACGGCTCTTTCGCGTTCACTCCGAGGGAAACGGTCCGCTATTGCTTCTGTGCGCACAGACGCGATTCCCTTGTCTCTTGCGAACACAGGGAACTCTGTGCATCCAAATCTACAGGCTAAGGACGCGTCTGCATATGTTTTGGTGAACAATCGAGTGTGCGTGTTCTGACAGCTGCCTCTATGCAGACGTCTCCACAGAGCCACTTCTGAATGCCCCGCAGCCCAGGACTGAATGGATACACTAACAAGTGCACCGGTGTGAGCAACCACATATGCAGAAGGACGTCTTTCATCTCACAGAAGCGCGAACGTCTTGGCGTTCAAGCACATGGCAGAAACAAGGTGTGAACAGATGAGCTGCTGCTATTTTCTCCGTTCGGCATGCTTCGTTGTAGCTCTCTTGCCGGTCGCCGGCTTAGCGGCTTGCTTTGCGCGACTAGCTCTGGGGAGAGAAGGAGATAGCGCCGGAAACCTCGCCTTTTGCCTTCTTCGGCGCTGGAACCTGGTTGCTGCGCCTTCTCTTTGTCCATGTGCACACACACGATTCCTCAGCGAAAACCATGCAGAAACCTTTCCACGAGCACCCAGGGATGTGCACCCAGCACCACGTGCACGCACACGCAGCTAGAGAAAAGCACCTACCTTTTCACACACTGATGCCTAAGCAAACGCGTGGCCACACACACGCACACATCCGCAAGCGCGCCTACTCCCATCTATTGAGGGAAAGACGGACGAGCTCTTTGGTTGCTCTTCACAGGCTTGTCCCTGATCTATAGCTGAGGGCAAACACTTGTGTGCTTGTGGGAGAGCCTGTGTCTTTCCTGGAAGCGTTTGGGAGTTTTGCTCAGACGCGTGTTTCCTCAAGTTCAAGAATCAAGATCTAGGATACCTGCAGACAGGTGCCTGTTTGTGTGGAGACAGTCTGTTTGAAACTGTGTTCCTCAGCGCCCGCTCTTTCTCCCCGTCGCTCCACACGCCTGGGAGTCCCTTTCTTTCTCTCCACAAGCACGTGTGTTGACTTCGTCGCACATGTGCATCTGCACAAGCGTTGAGCTCAGCAGAGCGTGTCTCTTGACACTTGATGTGCGTTGGCTGTGTCTGCCTGCTCCAGTGAAGAGAGAAACGGGAAATCATCTTGGTAGAGGCAACAAAGCAAAAGCGAGGCAGGATCGACATCTGCTCAACAGAGACGGATTCCCTGCGCTGACACAGTTCACAGTTACACGAGAAGCAATCTGAGCGGTCCGTCGACCGGAGACGTGTTTCCCAAGAGGTCGTTTAGCGAGTGAACAGCAGTGTGCGCGACTTTCAGGAGTGTGCCTGGAAAGTGCCAGAATCACCAGGAGCATCTGTGCAAAAGCTGCTGCCTCTGTGACCGCATTGAGGCACGTTCGCGTGTCTGCGAGTATATAGACGGCTCTTTCGCGTTCACTCCGAGGGAAACGGTCCGCTATTGCTTCTGTGCGCACAGACGCGATTCCCTTGTCTCTTGCGAACACAGGGAACTCTGTGCATCCAAATCTACAGGCTAAGGACGCGTCTGCATATGTTTTGGTGAACAATCGAGTGTGCGTGTTCTGACAGCTGCCTCTATGCAGACGTCTCCACAGAGCCACTTCTGAATGCCCCGCAGCCCAGGACTGAATGGATACACTAACAAGTGCACCGGTGTGAGCAACCACATATGCAGAAGGACGTCTTTCATCTCACAGAAGCGCGAACGTCTTGGCGTTCAAGCACATGGCAGAAACAAGGTGTGAACAGATGAGCTGCTGCTATTTTCTCCGTTCGGCATGCTTCGTTGTAGCTCTCTTGCCGGTCGCCGGCTTAGCGGCTTGCTTTGCGCGACTAGCTCTGGGGAGAGAAGGAGATAGCGCCGGAAACCTCGCCTTTTGCCTTCTTCGGCGCTGGAACCTGGTTGCTGCGCCTTCTCTTTGTCCATGTGCACACACACGATTCCTCAGCGAAAACCATGCAGAAACCTTTCCACGAGCACCCAGGGATGTGCACCCAGCACCACGTGCACGCACACGCAGCTAGAGAAAAGCACCTACCTTTTCACACACTGAAGCCTAAGCAAACGCGTGGCCACACACACGCACACATCCGCAAGCGCGCCTACTCCCATCTATTGAGGGAAAGACGGACGAGCAACGTCCTGACAGGCTTGAGGGGAAAAACGTCCGTTGACGGTTGGCGTACTGCACGCCCGCCTACGGGGCTGCAGGGGAATCCACATTTGGAAGGTACCTGAAGATGTGTGCCTGTTCTTGGAGCTCCGCTAGTAGGGTAGCAAAGACACTCGTAGGCAGTACTGAATGCTGCTCCGTGCTACTTCTCCTCCGCTGGCAAATGCTTCACAGTCGCCCTAGGAAAGACGTTTAACAATCGATCTCCAAGAGGAACGAAACACATGATGCCATAAGGCGAAAGAATAGCAGGGCATCTCTTCACAGGCTTGTCCCTGATCTATAGCTGAGGGCAAACACTTGTGTGCTTGTGGGAGAGCCTGTGTCTTTCCTGGAAGCGTTTGGGAGTTTTGCTCAGACGCGTGTTTCCTCAAGTTCAAGAATCAAGATCTAGGATACCTGCAGACAGGTGCCTGTTTGTGTGGAGACAGTCTGTTTGAAACTGTGTTCCTCAGCGCCCGCTCTTTCTCCCCGTCGCTCCACACGCCTGGGAGTCCCTTTCTTTCTCTCCACAAGCACGTGTGTTGACTTCGTCGCACATGTGCATCTGCACAAGCGTTGAGCTCAGCAGAGCGTGTCTCTTGACACTTGATGTGCGTTGGCTGTGTCTGCCTGCTCCAGTGAAGAGAGAAACGGGAAATCATCTTGGTAGAGGCAACAAAGCAAAAGCGAGGCAGGATTGACATCTGCTCAACAGAGACGGATTCCCTGCGCTGACACAGTTCACAGTTACACGAGAAGCAATCTGAGCGGTCCGTCGACCGGAGACGTGTTTCCCAAGAGGTCGTTTAGCGAGTGAACAGCAGTGTGCGCGACTTTCAGGAGTGTGCCTGGAAAGTGCCAGAATCACCAGGAGCATCTGTGCAAAAGCTGCTGCCTCTGTGACCGCATTGAGGCACGTTCGCGTGTCTGCGAGTATATAGACGGCTCTTTCGCGTTCACTCCGAGGGAAACGGTCCGCTATTGCTTCTGTGCGCACAGACGCGATTCCCTTGTCTCTTGCGAACACAGGGAACTCTGTGCATCCAAATCTACAGGCTAAGGACGCGTCTGCATATGTTTTGGTGAACAATCGAGTGTGCGTGTTCTGACAGCTGCCTCTATGCAGACGTCTCCACAGAGCCACTTCTGAATGCCCCGCAGCCCAGGACTGAATGGATACACTAACAAGTGCACCGGTGTGAGCAACCACATATGCAGAAGGACGTCTTTCATCTCACAGAAGCGCGAACGTCTTGGCGTTCAAGCACATGGCAGAAACAAGGTGTGAACAGATGAGCTGCTGCTATTTTCTCCGTTCGGCATGCTTCGTTGTAGCTCTCTTGCCGGTCGCCGGCTTAGCGGCTTGCTTTGCGCGACTAGCTCTGGGGAGAGAAGGAGATAGCGCCGGAAACCTCGCCTTTTGCCTTCTTCGGCGCTGGAACCTGGTTGCTGCGCCTTCTCTTTGTCCATGTGCACACACACGATTCCTCAGCGAAAACCATGCAGAAACCTTTCCACGAGCACCCAGGGATGTGCACCCAGCACCACGTGCACGCACACGCAGCTAGAGAAAAGCACCTACCTTTTCACACACTGATGCCTAAGCAAACGCGTGGCCACACACACGCACACATCCGCAAGCGCGCCTACTCCCATCTATTGAGGGAAAGACGGACGAGCTCTTTGGTTGCTCTTCACAGGCTTGTCCCTGATCTATAGCTGAGGGCAAACACTTGTGTGCTTGTGGGAGAGCCTGTGTCTTTCCTGGAAGCGTTTGGGAGTTTTGCTCAGACGCGTGTTTCCTCAAGTTCAAGAATCAAGATCTAGGATACCTGCAGACAGGTGCCTGTTTGTGTGGAGACAGTCTGTTTGAAACTGTGTTCCTCAGCGCCCGCTCTTTCTCCCCGTCGCTCCACACGCCTGGGAGTCCCTTTCTTTCTCTCCACAAGCACGTGTGTTGACTTCGTCGCACATGTGCATCTGCACAAGCGTTGAGCTCAGCAGAGCGTGTCTCTTGACACTTGATGTGCGTTGGCTGTGTCTGCCTGCTCCAGTGAAGAGAGAAACGGGAAATCATCTTGGTAGAGGCAACAAAGCAAAGGCGAGGCAGGATTGACATCTGCTCAACAGAGACGGATTCCCTGCGCTGACACAGTTCACAGTTACACGAGAAGCAATCTGAGCGGTCCGTCGACCGGAGACGTGTTTCCCAAGAGGTCGTTTAGCGAGTGAACAGCAGTGTGCGCGACTTTCAGGAGTGTGCCTGGAAAGTGCCAGAATCACCAGGAGCATCTGTGCAAAAGCTGCTGCCTCTGTGACCGCATTGAGGCACGTTCGCGTGTCTGCGAGTATATAGACGGCTCTTTCGCGTTCACTCCGAGGGAAACGGTCCGCTATTGCTTCTGTGCGCACAGACGCGATTCCCTTGTCTCTTGCGAACACAGGGAACTCTGTGCATCCAAATCTACAGGCTAAGGACGCGTCTGCATATGTTTTGGTGAACAATCGAGTGTGCGTGTTCTGACAGCTGCCTCTATGCAGACGTCTCCACAGAGCCACTTCTGAATGCCCCGCAGCCCAGGACTGAATGGATACACTAACAAGTGCACCGGTGTGAGCAACCACATATGCAGAAGGACGTCTTTCATCTCACAGAAGCGCGAACGTCTTGGCGTTCAAGCACATGGCAGAAACAAGGTGTGAACAGATGAGCTGCTGCTATTTTCTCCGTTCGGCATGCTTCGTTGTAGCTCTCTTGCCGGTCGCCGGCTTAGCGGCTTGCTTTGCGCGACTAGCTCTGGGGAGAGAAGGAGATAGCGCCGGAAACCTCGCCTTTTGCCTTCTTCGGCGCTGGAACCTGGTTGCTGCGCCTTCTCTTTGTCCATGTGCACACACACGATTCCTCAGCGAAAACCATGCAGAAACCTTTCCACGAGCACCCAGGGATGTGCACCCAGCACCACGTGCACGCACACGCAGCTAGAGAAAAGCACCTACCTTTTCACACACTGATGCCTAAGCAAACGCGTGGCCACACACACGCACACATCCGCAAGCGCGCCTACTCCCATCTATTGAGGGAAAGACGGACGAGCTCTTTGGTTGCTCTTCACAGGCTTGTCCCTGATCTATAGCTGAGGGCAAACACTTGTGTGCTTGTGGGAGAGCCTGTGTCTTTCCTGGAAGCGTTTGGGAGTTTTGCTCAGACGCGTGTTTCCTCAAGTTCAAGAATCAAGATCTAGGATACCTGCAGACAGGTGCCTGTTTGTGTGGAGACAGTCTGTTTGAAACTGTGTTCCTCAGCGCCCGCTCTTTCTCCCCGTCGCTCCACACGCCTGGGAGTCCCTTTCTTTCTCTCCACAAGCACGTGTGTTGACTTCGTCGCACATGTGCATCTGCACAAGCGTTGAGCTCAGCAGAGCGTGTCTCTTGACACTTGATGTGCGTTGGCTGTGTCTGCCTGCTCCAGTGAAGAGAGAAACGGGAAATCATCTTGGTAGAGGCAACAAAGCAAAAGCGAGGCAGGATTGACATCTGCTCAACAGAGACGGATTCCCTGCGCTGACACAGTTCACAGTTACACGAGAAGCAATCTGAGCGGTCCGTCGACCGGAGACGTGTTTCCCAAGAGGTCGTTTAGCGAGTGAACAGCAGTGTGCGCGACTTTCAGGAGTGTGCCTGGAAAGTGCCAGAATCACCAGGAGCATCTGTGCAAAAGCTGCTGCCTCTGTGACCGCATTGAGGCACGTTCGCGTGTCTGCGAGTATATAGACGGCTCTTTCGCGTTCACTCCGAGGGAAACGGTCCGCTATTGCTTCTGTGCGCACAGACGCGATTCCCTTGTCTCTTGCGAACACAGGGAACTCTGTGCATCCAAATCTACAGGCTAAGGACGCGTCTGCATATGTTTTGGTGAACAATCGAGTGTGCGTGTTCTGACAGCTGCCTCTATGCAGACGTCTCCACAGAGCCACTTCTGAATGCCCCGCAGCCCAGGACTGAATGGATA
Source organism: Patagioenas fasciata (assembly GCF_037038585.1). NCBI lineage: Eukaryota > Metazoa > Chordata > Aves > Columbiformes > Columbidae > Patagioenas > Patagioenas fasciata. Next base: position 153,179 of record NW_027288561.1, on the reverse strand, counting down.
CACTAACAAGTGCACCGGTGTGAGCAACCACATATGCAGAAGGACGTCTTTCATCTCACAGAAGCGCGAACGTCTTGGCGTTCAAGCACATGGCAGAAACAAGGTGTGAACAGATGAGCTGCTGCTATTTTCTCCGTTCGGCATGCTTCGTTGTAGCTCTCTTGCCGGTCGCCGGCTTAGCGGCTTGCTTTGCGCGACTAGCTCTGGGGAGAGAAGGAGATAGCGCCGGAAACCTCGCCTTTTGCCTTCTTCGGCGCTGGAACCTGGTTGCTGCGCCTTCTCTTTGTCCATGTGCACACACACGATTCCTCAGCGAAAACCATGCAGAAACCTTTCCACGAGCACCCAGGGATGTGCACCCAGCACCACGTGCACGCACACGCAGCTAGAGAAAAGCACCTACCTTTTCACACACTGATGCCTAAGCAAACGCGTGGCCACACACACGCACACATCCGCAAGCGCGCCTACTCCCATCTATTGAGGGAAAGACGGACGAGCTCTTTGGTTGCTCTTCACAGGCTTGTCCCTGATCTATAGCTGAGGGCAAACACTTGTGTGCTTGTGGGAGAGCCTGTGTCTTTCCTGGAAGCGTTTGGGAGTTTTGCTCAGACGCGTGTTTCCTCAAGTTCAAGAATCAAGATCTAGGATACCTGCAGACAGGTGCCTGTTTGTGTGGAGACAGTCTGTTTGAAACTGTGTTCCTCAGCACCCGCTCTTTCTCCCCGTCGCTCCACACGCCTGGGAGTCCCTTTCTTTCTCTCCACAAGCACGTGTGTTGACTTCGTCGCACATGTGCATCTGCACAAGCGTTGAGCTCAGCAGAGCGTGTCTCTTGACACTTGATGTGCGTTGGCTGTGTCTGCCTGCTCCAGTGAAGAGAGAAACGGGAAATCATCTTGGTAGAGGCAACAAAGCAAAAGCGAGGCAGGATTGACATCTGCTCAACAGAGACGGATTCCCTGCGCTGACACAGTTCACAGTTACACGAGAAGCAATCTGAGCGGTCCGTCGACCGGAGACGTGTTTCCCAAGAGGTCGTTTAGCGAGTGAACAGCAGTGTGCGCGACTTTCAGGAGTGTGCCTGGAAAGTGCCAGAATCACCAGGAGCATCTGTGCAAAAGCTGCTGCCTCTGTGACCGCATTGAGGCACGTTCGCGTGTCTGCGAGTATATAGACGGCTCTTTCGCGTTCACTCCGAGGGAAACGGTCCGCTATTGCTTCTGTGCGCACAGACGCGATTCCCTTGTCTCTTGCGAACACAGGGAACTCTGTGCATCCAAATCTACAGGCTAAGGACGCGTCTGCATATGTTTTGGTGAACAATCGAGTGTGCGTGTTCTGACAGCTGCCTCTATGCAGACGTCTCCACAGAGCCACTTCTGAATGCCCCGCAGCCCAGGACTGAATGGATACACTAACAAGTGCACCGGTGTGAGCAACCACATATGCAGAAGGACGTCTTTCATCTCACAGAAGCGCGAACGTCTTGGCGTTCAAGCACATGGCAGAAACAAGGTGTGAACAGATGAGCTGCTGCTATTTTCTCCGTTCGGCATGCTTCGTTGTAGCTCTCTTGCCGGTCGCCGGCTTAGCGGCTTGCTTTGCGCGACTAGCTCTGGGGAGAGAAGGAGATAGCGCCGGAAACCTCGCCTTTTGCCTTCTTCGGCGCTGGAACCTGGTTGCTGCGCCTTCTCTTTGTCCATGTGCACACACACGATTCCTCAGCGAAAACCATGCAGAAACCTTTCCACGAGCACCCAGGGATGTGCACCCAGCACCACGTGCACGCACACGCAGCTAGAGAAAAGCACCTACCTTTTCACACACTGAAGCCTAAGCAAACGCGTGGCCACACACACGCACACATCCGCAAGCGCGCCTACTCCCATCTATTGAGGGAAAGACGGACGAGCAACGTCCTGACAGGCTTGAGGGGAAAAACGTCCGTTGACGGTTGGCGTACTGCACGCCCGCCTACGGGGCTGCAGGGGAATCCACATTTGGAAGGTACCTGAAGATGTGTGCCTGTTCTTGGAGCTCCGCTAGTAGGGTAGCAAAGACACTCGTAGGCAGTACTGAATGCTGCTCCGTGCTACTTCTCCTCCGCTGGCAAATGCTTCACAGTCGCCCTAGGAAAGACGTTTAACAATCGATCTCCAAGAGGAACGAAACACATGATGCCATAAGGCGAAAGAATAGCAGGGCATCTCTTCACAGGCTTGTCCCTGATCTATAGCTGAGGGCAAACACTTGTGTGCTTGTGGGAGAGCCTGTGTCTTTCCTGGAAGCGTTTGGGAGTTTTGCTCAGACGCGTGTTTCCTCAAGTTCAAGAATCAAGATCTAGGATACCTGCAGACAGGTGCCTGTTTGTGTGGAGACAGTCTGTTTGAAACTGTGTTCCTCAGCGCCCGCTCTTTCTCCCCGTCGCTCCACACGCCTGGGAGTCCCTTTCTTTCTCTCCACAAGCACGTGTGTTGACTTCGTCGCACATGTGCATCTGCACAAGCGTTGAGCTCAGCAGAGCGTGTCTCTTGACACTTGATGTGCGTTGGCTGTGTCTGCCTGCTCCAGTGAAGAGAGAAACGGGAAATCATCTTGGTAGAGGCAACAAAGCAAAAGCGAGGCAGGATCCACATCTGCTCAACAGAGACGGATTCCCTGCGCTGACACAGTTCACAGTTACACGAGAAGCAATCTGAGCGGTCCGTCGACCGGAGACGTGTTTCCCAAGAGGTCGTTTAGCGAGTGAACAGCAGTGTGCGCGACTTTCAGGAGTGTGCCTGGAAAGTGCCAGAATCACCAGGAGCATCTGTGCAAAAGCTGCTGCCTCTGTGACCGCATTGAGGCACGTTCGCGTGTCTGCGAGTATATAGACGGCTCTTTCGCGTTCACTCCGAGGGAAACGGTCCGCTATTGCTTCTGTGCGCACAGACGCGATTCCCTTGTCTCTTGCGAACACAGGGAACTCTGTGCATCCAAATCTACAGGCTAAGGACGCGTCTGCATATGTTTTGGTGAACAATCGAGTGTGCGTGTTCTGACAGCTGCCTCTATGCAGACGTCTCCACAGAGCCACTTCTGAATGCCCCGCAGCCCAGGACTGAATGGATACACTAACAAGTGCACCGGTGTGAGCAACCACATATGCAGAAGGACGTCTTTCATCTCACAGAAGCGCGAACGTCTTGGCGTTCAAGCACATGGCAGAAACAAGGTGTGAACAGATGAGCTGCTGCTATTTTCTCCGTTCGGCATGCTTCGTTGTAGCTCTCTTGCCGGTCGCCGGCTTAGCGGCTTGCTTTGCGCGACTAGCTCTGGGGAGAGAAGGAGATAGCGCCGGAAACCTCGCCTTTTGCCTTCTTCGGCGCTGGAACCTGGTTGCTGCGCCTTCTCTTTGTCCATGTGCACACACACGATTCCTCAGCGAAAACCATGCAGAAACCTTTCCACGAGCACCCAGGGATGTGCACCCAGCACCACGTGCACGCACACGCAGCTAGAGAAAAGCACCTACCTTTTCACACACTGATGCCTAAGCAAACGCGTGGCCACACACACGCACACATCCGCAAGCGCGCCTACTCCCATCTATTGAGGGAAAGACGGACGAGCTCTTTGGTTGCTCTTCACAGGCTTGTCCCTGATCTATAGCTGAGGGCAAACACTTGTGTGCTTGTGGGAGAGCCTGTGTCTTTCCTGGAAGCGTTTGGGAGTTTTGCTCAGACGCGTGTTTCCTCAAGTTCAAGAATCAAGATCTAGGATACCTGCAGACAGGTGCCTGTTTGTGTGGAGACAGTCTGTTTGAAACTGTGTTCCTCAGCGCCCGCTCTTTCTCCCCGTCGCTCCACACGCCTGGGAGTCCCTTTCTTTCTCTCCACAAGCACGTGTGTTGACTTCGTCGCACATGTGCATCTGCACAAGCGTTGAGCTCAGCAGAGCGTGTCTCTTGACACTTGATGTGCGTTGGCTGTGTCTGCCTGCTCCAGTGAAGAGAGAAACGGGAAATCATCTTGGTAGAGGCAACAAAGCAAAAGCGAGGCAGGATCCACATCTGCTCAACAGAGACGGATTCCCTGCGCTGACACAGTTCACAGTTACACGAGAAGCAATCTGAGCGGTCCGTCGACCGGAGACGTGTTTCCCAAGAGGTCGTTTAGCGAGTGAACAGCAGTGTGCGCGACTTTCAGGAGTGTGCCTGGAAAGTGCCAGAATCACCAGGAGCATCTGTGCAAAAGCTGCTGCCTCTGTGACCGCATTGAGGCACGTTCGCGTGTCTGCGAGTATATAGACGGCTCTTTCGCGTTCACTCCGAGGGAAACGGTCCGCTATTGCTTCTGTGCGCACAGACGCGATTCCCTTGTCTCTTGCGAACACAGGGAACTCTGTGCATCCAAATCTACAGGCTAAGGACGCGTCTGCATATGTTTTGGTGAACAATCGAGTGTGCGTGTTCTGACAGCTGCCTCTATGCAGACGTCTCCACAGAGCCACTTCTGAATGCCCCGCAGCCCAGGACTGAATGGATACACTAACAAGTGCACCGGTGTGAGCAACCACATATGCAGAAGGACGTCTTTCATCTCACAGAAGCGCGAACGTCTTGGCGTTCAAGCACATGGCAGAAACAAGGTGTGAACAGATGAGCTGCTGCTATTTTCTCCGTTCGGCATGCTTCGTTGTAGCTCTCTTGCCGGTCGCCGGCTTAGCGGCTTGCTTTGCGCGACTAGCTCTGGGGAGAGAAGGAGATAGCGCCGGAAACCTCGCCTTTTGCCTTCTTCGGCGCTGGAACCTGGTTGCTGCGCCTTCTCTTTGTCCATGTGCACACACACGATTCCTCAGCGAAAACCATGCAGAAACCTTTCCACGAGCACCCAGGGATGTGCACCCAGCACCACGTGCACGCACACGCAGCTAGAGAAAAGCACCTACCTTTTCACACACTGATGCCTAAGCAAACGCGTGGCCACACACACGCACACATCCGCAAGCGCGCCTACTCCCATCTATTGAGGGAAAGACGGACGAGCTCTTTGGTTGCTCTTCACAGGCTTGTCCCTGATCTATAGCTGAGGGCAAACACTTGTGTGCTTGTGGGAGAGCCTGTGTCTTTCCTGGAAGCGTTTGGGAGTTTTGCTCAGACGCGTGTTTCCTCAAGTTCAAGAATCAAGATCTAGGATACCTGCAGACAGGTGCCTGTTTGTGTGGAGACAGTCTGTTTGAAACTGTGTTCCTCAGCGCCCGCTCTTTCTCCCCGTCGCTCCACACGCCTGGGAGTCCCTTTCTTTCTCTCCACAAGCACGTGTGTTGACTTCGTCGCACATGTGCATCTGCACAAGCGTTGAGCTCAGCAGAGCGTGTCTCTTGACACTTGATGTGCGTTGGCTGTGTCTGCCTGCTCCAGTGAAGAGAGAAACGGGAAATCATCTTGGTAGAGGCAACAAAGCAAAGGCGAGGCAGGATTGACATCTGCTCAACAGAGACGGATTCCCTGCGCTGACACAGTTCACAGTTACACGAGAAGCAATCTGAGCGGTCCGTCGACCGGAGACGTGTTTCCCAAGAGGTCGTTTAGCGAGTGAACAGCAGTGTGCGCGACTTTCAGGAGTGTGCCTGGAAAGTGCCAGAATCACCAGGAGCATCTGTGCAAAAGCTGCTGCCTCTGTGACCGCATTGAGGCACGTTCGCGTGTCTGCGAGTATATAGGCGGCTCTTTCGCGTTCACTCCGAGGGAAACGGTCCGCTATTGCTTCTGTGCGCACAGACGCGATTCCCTTGTCTCTTGCGAACACAGGGAACTCTGTGCATCCAAATCTACAGGCTAAGGACGCGTCTGCATATGTTTTGGTGAACAATCGAGTGTGCGTGTTCTGACAGCTGCCTCTATGCAGACGTCTCCACAGAGCCACTTCTGAATGCCCCGCAGCCCAGGACTGAATGGATACACTAACAAGTGCACCGGTGTGAGCAACCACATATGCAGAAGGACGTCTTTCATCTCACAGAAGCGCGAACGTCTTGGCGTTCAAGCACATGGCAGAAACAAGGTGTGAACAGATGAGCTGCTGCTATTTTCTCCGTTCGGCATGCTTCGTTGTAGCTCTCTTGCCGGTCGCCGGCTTAGCGGCTTGCTTTGCGCGACTAGCTCTGGGGAGAGAAGGAGATAGCGCCGGAAACCTCGCCTTTTGCCTTCTTCGGCGCTGGAACCTGGTTGCTGCGCCTTCTCTTTGTCCATGTGCACACACACGATTCCTCAGCGAAAACCATGCAGAAACCTTTCCACGAGCACCCAGGGATGTGCACCCAGCACCACGTGCACGCACACGCAGCTAGAGAAAAGCACCTACCTTTTCACACACTGATGCCTAAGCAAACGCGTGGCCACACACACGCACACATCCGCAAGCGCGCCTACTCCCATCTATTGAGGGAAAGACGGACGAGCTCTTTGGTTGCTCTTCACAGGCTTGTCCCTGATCTATAGCTGAGGGCAAACACTTGTGTGCTTGTGGGAGAGCCTGTGTCTTTCCTGGAAGCGTTTGGGAGTTTTGCTCAGACGCGTGTTTCCTCAAGTTCAAGAATCAAGATCTAGGATACCTGCAGACAGGTGCCTGTTTGTGTGGAGACAGTCTGTTTGAAACTGTGTTCCTCAGCGCCCGCTCTTTCTCCCCGTCGCTCCACACGCCTGGGAGTCCCTTTCTTTCTCTCCACAAGCACGTGTGTTGACTTCGTCGCACATGTGCATCTGCACAAGCGTTGAGCTCAGCAGAGCGTGTCTCTTGACACTTGATGTGCGTTGGCTGTGTCTGCCTGCTCCAGTGAAGAGAGAAACGGGAAATCATCTTGGTAGAGGCAACAAAGCAAAAGCGAGGCAGGATTGACATCTGCTCAACAGAGACGGATTCCCTGCGCTGACACAGTTCACAGTTACACGAGAAGCAATCTGAGCGGTCCGTCGACCGGAGACGTGTTTCCCAAGAGGTCGTTTAGCGAGTGAACAGCAGTGTGCGCGACTTTCAGGAGTGTGCCTGGAAAGTGCCAGAATCACCAGGAGCATCTGTGCAAAAGCTGCTGCCTCTGTGACCGCATTGAGGCACGTTCGCGTGTCTGCGAGTATATAGACGGCTCTTTCGCGTTCACTCCGAGGGAAACGGTCCGCTATTGCTTCTGTGCGCACAGACGCGATTCCCTTGTCTCTTGCGAACACAGGGAACTCTGTGCATCCAAATCTACAGGCTAAGGACGCGTCTGCATATGTTTTGGTGAACAATCGAGTGTGCGTGTTCTGACAGCTGCCTCTATGCAGACGTCTCCACAGAGCCACTTCTGAATGCCCCGCAGCCCAGGACTGAATGGATACACTAACAAGTGCACCGGTGTGAGCAACCACATATGCAGAAGGACGTCTTTCATCTCACAGAAGCGCGAACGTCTTGGCGTTCAAGCACATGGCAGAAACAAGGTGTGAACAGATGAGCTGCTGCTATTTTCTCCGTTCGGCATGCTTCGTTGTAGCTCTCTTGCCGGTCGCCGGCTTAGCGGCTTGCTTTGCGCGACTAGCTCTGGGGAGAGAAGGAGATAGCGCCGGAAACCTCGCCTTTTGCCTTCTTCGGCGCTGGAACCTGGTTGCTGCGCCTTCTCTTTGTCCATGTGCACACACACGATTCCTCAGCGAAAACCATGCAGAAACCTTTCCACGAGCACCCAGGGATGTGCACCCAGCACCACGTGCACGCACACGCAGCTAGAGAAAAGCACCTACCTTTTCACACACTGATGCCTAAGCAAACGCGTGGCCACACACACGCACACATCCGCAAGCGCGCCTACTCCCATCTATTGAGGGAAAGACGGACGAGCTCTTTGGTTGCTCTTCACAGGCTTGTCCCTGATCTATAGCTGAGGGCAAACACTTGTGTGCTTGTGGGAGAGCCTGTGTCTTTCCTGGAAGCGTTTGGGAGTTTTGCTCAGACGCGTGTTTCCTCAAGTTCAAGAATCAAGATCTAGGATACCTGCAGACAGGTGCCTGTTTGTGTGGAGACAGTCTGTTTGAAACTGTGTTCCTCAGCGCCCGCTCTTTCTCCCCGTCGCTCCACACGCCTGGGAGTCCCTTTCTTTCTCTCCACAAGCACGTGTGTTGACTTCGTCGCACATGTGCATCTGCACAAGCGTTGAGCTCAGCAGAGCGTGTCTCTTGACACTTGATGTGCGTTGGCTGTGTCTGCCTGCTCCAGTGAAGAGAGAAACGGGAAATCATCTTGGTAGAGGCAACAAAGCAAAGGCGAGGCAGGATTGACATCTGCTCAACAGAGACGGATTCCCTGCGCTGACACAGTTCACAGTTACACGAGAAGCAATCTGAGCGGTCCGTCGACCGGAGACGTGTTTCCCAAGAGGTCGTTTAGCGAGTGAACAGCAGTGTGCGCGACTTTCAGGAGTGTGCCTGGAAAGTGCCAGAATCACCAGGAGCATCTGTGCAAAAGCTGCTGCCTCTGTGACCGCATTGAGGCACGTTCGCGTGTCTGCGAGTATATAGACGGCTCTTTCGCGTTCACTCCGAGGGAAACGGTCCGCTATTGCTTCTGTGCGCACAGACGCGATTCCCTTGTCTCTTGCGAACACAGGGAACTCTGTGCATCCAAATCTACAGGCTAAGGACGCGTCTGCATATGTTTTGGTGAACAATCGAGTGTGCGTGTTCTGACAGCTGCCTCTATGCAGACGTCTCCACAGAGCCACTTCTGAATGCCCCGCAGCCCAGGACTGAATGGATACACTAACAAGTGCACCGGTGTGAGCAACCACATATGCAGAAGGACGTCTTTCATCTCACAGAAGCGCGAACGTCTTGGCGTTCAAGCACATGGCAGAAACAAGGTGTGAACAGATGAGCTGCTGCTATTTTCTCCGTTCGGCATGCTTCGTTGTAGCTCTCTTGCCGGTCGCCGGCTTAGCGGCTTGCTTTGCGCGACTAGCTCTGGGGAGAGAAGGAGATAGCGCCGGAAACCTCGCCTTTTGCCTTCTTCGGCGCTGGAACCTGGTTGCTGCGCCTTCTCTTTGTCCATGTGCACACACACGATTCCTCAGCGAAAACCATGCAGAAACCTTTCCACGAGCACCCAGGGATGTGCACCCAGCACCACGTGCACGCACACGCAGCTAGAGAAAAGCACCTACCTTTTCACACACTGAAGCCTAAGCAAACGCGTGGCCACACACACGCACACATCCGCAAGCGCGCCTACTCCCATCTATTGAGGGAAAGACGGACGAGCAACGTCCTGACAGGCTTGAGGGGAAAAACGTCCGTTGACGGTTGGCGTACTGCACGCCCGCCTACGGGGCTGCAGGGGAATCCACATTTGGAAGGTACCTGAAGATGTGTGCCTGTTCTTGGAGCTCCCCTAGTGGGGTAGCAAAGACACTCGTAGGCAGTACTGAATGCTGCTCCGTGCTACTTCTCCTCCGCTGGCAAATGCTTCACAGTCGCCCTAGGAAATACGTTTAACAATCGATCTCCAAGAGGAACGAAACACATGATGCCATAAGGCGAAAGAATAGCAGGGCATCTCTTCACAGGCTTGTCCCTGATCTATAGCTGAGGGCAAACACTTGTGTGCTTGTGGGAGAGCCTGTGTCTTTCCTGGAAGCGTTTGGGAGTTTTGCTCAGACGCGTGTTTCCTCAAGTTCAAGAATCAAGATCTAGGATACCTGCAGACAGGTGCCTGTTTGTGTGGAGACAGTCTGTTTGAAACTGTGTTCCTCAGCGCCCGCTCTTTCTCCCCGTCGCTCCACACGCCTGGGAGTCCCTTTCTTTCTCTCCACAAGCACGTGTGTTGACTTCGTCGCACATGTGCATCTGCACAAGCGTTGAGCTCAGCAGAGCGTGTCTCTTGACACTTGATGTGCGTTGGCTGTGTCTGCCTGCTCCAGTGAAGAGAGAAACGGGAAATCATCTTGGTAGAGGCAACAAAGCAAAAGCGAGGCAGGATTGACATCTGCTCAACAGAGACGGATTCCCTGCGCTGACACAGTTCACAGTTACACGAGAAGCAATCTGAGCGGTCCGTCGACCGGAGACGTGTTTCCCAAGAGGTCGTTTAGCGAGTGAACAGCAGTGTGCGCGACTTTCAGGAGTGTGCCTGGAAAGTGCCAGAATCACCAGGAGCATCTGTGCAAAAGCTGCTGCCTCTGTGACCGCATTGAGGCACGTTCGCGTGTCTGCGAGTATATAGACGGCTCTTTCGCGTTCACTCCGAGGGAAACGGTCCGCTATTGCTTCTGTGCGCACAGACGCGATTCCCTTGTCTCTTGCGAACACAGGGAACTCTGTGCATCCAAATCTACAGGCTAAGGACGCGTCTGCATATGTTTTGGTGAACAATCGAGTGTGCGTGTTCTGACAGCTGCCTCTATGCAGACGTCTCCACAGAGCCACTTCTGAATGCCCCGCAGCCCAGGACTGAATGGATACACTAACAAGTGCACCGGTGTGAGCAACCACATATGCAGAAGGACGTCTTTCATCTCACAGAAGCGCGAACGTCTTGGCGTTCAAGCACATGGCAGAAACAAGGTGTGAACAGATGAGCTGCTGCTATTTTCTCCGTTCGGCATGCTTCGTTGTAGCTCTCTTGCCGGTCGCCGGCTTAGCGGCTTGCTTTGCGCGACTAGCTCTGGGGAGAGAAGGAGATAGCGCCGGAAACCTCGCCTTTTGCCTTCTTCGGCGCTGGAACCTGGTTGCTGCGCCTTCTCTTTGTCCATGTGCACACACACGATTCCTCAGCGAAAACCATGCAGAAACCTTTCCACGAGCACCCAGGGATGTGCACCCAGCACCACGTGCACGCACACGCAGCTAGAGAAAAGCACCTACCTTTTCACACACTGATGCCTAAGCAAACGCGTGGCCACACACACGCACACATCCGCAAGCGCGCCTACTCCCATCTATTGAGGGAAAGACGGACGAGCTCTTTGGTTGCTCTTCACAGGCTTGTCCCTGATCTATAGCTGAGGGCAAACACTTGTGTGCTTGTGGGAGAGCCTGTGTCTTTCCTGGAAGCGTTTGGGAGTTTTGCTCAGACGCGTGTTTCCTCAAGTTCAAGAATCAAGATCTAGGATACCTGCAGACAGGTGCCTGTTTGTGTGGAGACAGTCTGTTTGAAACTGTGTTCCTCAGCGCCCGCTCTTTCTCCCCGTCGCTCCACACGCCTGGGAGTCCCTTTCTTTCTCTCCACAAGCACGTGTGTTGACTTCGTCGCACATGTGCATCTGCACAAGCGTTGAGCTCAGCAGAGCGTGTCTCTTGACACTTGATGTGCGTTGGCTGTGTCTGCCTGCTCCAGTGAAGAGAGAAACGGGAAATCATCTTGGTAGAGGCAACAAAGCAAAGGCGAGGCAGGATTGACATCTGCTCAACAGAGACGGATTCCCTGCGCTGACACAGTTCACAGTTACACGAGAAGCAATCTGAGCGGTCCGTCGACCGGAGACGTGTTTCCCAAGAGGTCGTTTAGCGAGTGAACAGCAGTGTGCGCGACTTTCAGGAGTGTGCCTGGAAAGTGCCAGAATCACCAGGAGCATCTGTGCAAAAGCTGCTGCCTCTGTGACCGCATTGAGGCACGTTCGCGTGTCTGCGAGTATATAGACGGCTCTTTCGCGTTCACTCCGAGGGAAACGGTCCGCTATTGCTTCTGTGCGCACAGACGCGATTCCCTTGTCTCTTGCGAACACAGGGAACTCTGTGCATCCAAATCTACAGGCTAAGGACGCGTCTGCATATGTTTTGGTGAACAATCGAGTGTGCGTGTTCTGACAGCTGCCTCTATGCAGACGTCTCCACAGAGCCACTTCTGAATGCCCCGCAGCCCAGGACTGAATGGATACACTAACAAGTGCACCGGTGTGAGCAACCACATATGCAGAAGGACGTCTTTCATCTCACAGAAGCGCGAACGTCTTGGCGTTCAAGCACATGGCAGAAACAAGGTGTGAACAGATGAGCTGCTGCTATTTTCTCCGTTCGGCATGCTTCGTTGTAGCTCTCTTGCCGGTCGCCGGCTTAGCGGCTTGCTTTGCGCGACTAGCTCTGGGGAGAGAAGGAGATAGCGCCGGAAACCTCGCCTTTTGCCTTCTTCGGCGCTGGAACCTGGTTGCTGCGCCTTCTCTTTGTCCATGTGCACACACACGATTCCTCAGCGAAAACCATGCAGAAACCTTTCCACGAGCACCCAGGGATGTGCACCCAGCACCACGTGCACGCACACGCAGCTAGAGAAAAGCACCTACCTTTTCACACACTGAAGCCTAAGCAAACGCGTGGCCACACACACGCACACATCCGCAAGCGCGCCTACTCCCATCTATTGAGGGAAAGACGGACGAGCAACGTCCTGACAGGCTTGAGGGGAAAAACGTCCGTTGACGGTTGGCGTACTGCACGCCCGCCTACGGGGCTGCAGGGGAATCCACATTTGGAAGGTACCTGAAGATGTGTGCCTGTTCTTGGAGCTCCGCTAGTAGGGTAGCAAAGACACTCGTAGGCAGTACTGAATGCTGCTCCGTGCTACTTCTCCTCCGCTGGCAAATGCTTCACAGTCGCCCTAGGAAAGACGTTTAACAATCGATCTCCAAGAGAAACGAAACACATGATGCCATAAGGCGAAAGAATAGCAGGGCATCTCTTCACAGGCTTGTCCCTGATCTATAGCTGAGGGCAAACACTTGTGTGCTTGTGGGAGAGCCTGTGTCTTTCCTGGAAGCGTTTGGGAGTTTTGCTCAGACGCGTGTTTCCTCAAGTTCAGGAATCAAGATCTAGGATACCTGCAGACAGGTGCCTGTTTGTGTGGAGACAGTCTGTTTGAAACTGTGTTCCTCAGCGCCCGCTCTTTCTCCCCGTCGCTCCACACGCCTGGGAGTCCCTTTCTTTCTCTCCACAAGCACGTGTGTTGACTTCGTCGCACATGTGCATCTGCACAAGCGTTGAGCTCAGCAGAGCGTGTCTCTTGACACTTGATGTGCGTTGGCTGTGTCTGCCTGCTCCAGTGAAGAGAGAAACGGGAAATCATCTTGGTAGAGGCAACAAAGCAAAAGCGAGGCAGGATCCACATCTGCTCAACAGAGACGGATTCCCTGCGCTGACACAGTTCACAGTTACACGAGAAGCAATCTGAGCGGTCCGTCGACCGGAGACGTGTTTCCCAAGAGGTCGTTTAGCGAGTGAACAGCAGTGTGCGCGACTTTCAGGAGTGTGCCTGGAAAGTGCCAGAATCACCAGGAGCATCTGTGCAAAAGCTGCTGCCTCTGTGACCGCATTGAGGCACGTTCGCGTGTCTGCGAGTATATAGACGGCTCTTTCGCGTTCACTCCGAGGGAAACGGTCCGCTATTGCTTCTGTGCGCACAGACGCGATTCCCTTGTCTCTTGCGAACACAGGGAACTCTGTGCATCCAAATCTACAGGCTAAGGACGCGTCTGCATATGTTTTGGTGAACAATCGAGTGTGCGTGTTCTGACAGCTGCCTCTATGCAGACGTCTCCACAGAGCCACTTCTGAATGCCCCGCAGCCCAGGACTGAATGGATACACTAACAAGTGCACCGGTGTGAGCAACCACATATGCAGAAGGACGTCTTTCATCTCACAGAAGCGCGAACGTCTTGGCGTTCAAGCACATGGCAGAAACAAGGTGTGAACAGATGAGCTGCTGCTATTTTCTCCGTTCGGCATGCTTCGTTGTAGCTCTCTTGCCGGTCGCCGGCTTAGCGGCTTGCTTTGCGCGACTAGCTCTGGGGAGAGAAGGAGATAGCGCCGGAAACCTCGCCTTTTGCCTTCTTCGGCGCTGGAACCTGGTTGCTGCGCCTTCTCTTTGTTCATGTGCACACACACGATTCCTCAGCGAAAACCATGCAGAAACCTTTCCACGAGCACCCAGGGATGTGCACCCAGCACCACGTGCACGCACACGCAGCTAGAGAAAAGCACCTACCTTTTCACACACTGATGCCTAAGCAAACGCGTGGCCACACACACGCACACATCCGCAAGCGCGCCTACTCCCATCTATTGAGGGAAAGACGGACGAGCTCTTTGGTTGCTCTTCACAGGCTTGTCCCTGATCTATAGCTGAGGGCAAACACTTGTGTGCTTGTGGGAGAGCCTGTGTCTTTCCTGGAAGCGTTTGGGAGTTTTGCTCAGACGCGTGTTTCCTCAAGTTCAAGAATCAAGATCTAGGATACCTGCAGACAGGTGCCTGTTTGTGTGGAGACAGTCTGTTTGAAACTGTGTTCCTCAGCGCCCGCTCTTTCTCCCCGTCGCTCCACACGCCTGGGAGTCCCTTTCTTTCTCTCCACAAGCACGTGTGTTGACTTCGTCGCACATGTGCATCTGCACAAGCGTTGAGCTCAGCAGAGCGTGTCTCTTGACACTTGATGTGCGTTGGCTGTGTCTGCCTGCTCCAGTGAAGAGAGAAACGGGAAATCATCTTGGTAGAGGCAACAAAGCAAAAGCGAGGCAGGATTGACATCTGCTCAACAGAGACGGATTCCCTGCGCTGACACAGTTCACAGTTACACGAGAAGCAATCTGAGCGGTCCGTCGACCGGAGACGTGTTTCCCAAGAGGTCGTTTAGCGAGTGAACAGCAGTGTGCGCGACTTTCAGGAGTGTGCCTGGAAAGTGCCAGAATCACCAGGAGCATCTGTGCAAAAGCTGCTGCCTCTGTGACCGCATTGAGGCACGTTCGCGTGTCTGCGAGTATATAGACGGCTCTTTCGCGTTCACTCCGAGGGAAACGGTCCGCTATTGCTTCTGTGCGCACAGACGCGATTCCCTTGTCTCTTGCGAACACAGGGAACTCTGTGCATCCAAATCTACAGGCTAAGGACGCGTCTGCATATGTTTTGGTGAACAATCGAGTGTGCGTGTTCTGACAGCTGCCTCTATGCAGACGTCTCCACAGAGCCACTTCTGAATGCCCCGCAGCCCAGGACTGAATGGATACACTAACAAGTGCACCGGTGTGAGCAACCACATATGCAGAAGGACGTCTTTCATCTCACAGAAGCGCGAAAGTCTTGGCGTTCAAGCACATGGCAGAAACAAGGTGTGAACAGATGAGCTGCTGCTATTTTCTCCGTTCGGCATGCTTCGTTGTAGCTCTCTTGCCGGTCGCCGGCTTAGCGGCTTGCTTTGCGCGACTAGCTCTGGGGAGAGAAGGAGATAGCGCCGGAAACCTCGCCTTTTGCCTTCTTCGGTGCTGGAACCTGGTTGCTGCGCCTTCTCTTTGTCCATGTGCACACACACGATTCCTCAGCGAAAACCATGCAGAAACCTTTCCACGAGCACCCAGGGATGTGCACCCAGCACCACGTGCACGCACACGCAGCTAGAGAAAAGCACCTACCTTTTCACACACTGAAGCCTAAGCAAACGCGTGGCCACACACACGCACACATCCGCAAGCGCGCCTACTCCCATCTATTGAGGGAAAGACGGACGAGCAACGTCCTGACAGGCTTGAGGGGAAAAACGTCCGTTGACGGTTGGCGTACTGCACGCCCGCCTACGGGGCTGCAGGGGAATCCACATTTGGAAGGTACCTGAAGATGTGTGCCTGTTCTTGGAGCTCCGCTAGTAGGGTAGCAAAGACACTCGTAGGCAGTACTGAATGCTGCTCCGTGCTACTTCTCCTCCGCTGGCAAATGCTTCACAGTCGCCCTAGGAAAGACGTTTAACAATCGATCTCCAAGAGGAACGAAACACATGATGCCATAAGGCGAAAGAATAGCAGGGCATCTCTTCACAGGCTTGTCCCTGATCTATAGCTGAGGGCAAACACTTGTGTGCTTGTGGGAGAGCCTGTGTCTTTCCTGGAAGCGTTTGGGAGTTTTGCTCAGACGCGTGTTTCCTCAAGTTCAAGAATCAAGATCTAGGATACCTGCAGACAGGTGCCTGTTTGTGTGGAGACAGTCTGTTTGAAACTGTGTTCCTCAGCGCCCGCTCTTTCTCCCCGTCGCTCCACACGCCTGGGAGTCCCTTTCTTTCTCTCCACAAGCACGTGTGTTGACTTCGTCGCACATGTGCATCTGCACAAGCGTTGAGCTCAGCAGAGCGTGTCTCTTGACACTTGATGTGCGTTGGCTGTGTCTGCCTGCTCCAGTGAAGAGAGAAACGGGAAATCATCTTGGTAGAGGCAACAAAGCAAAAGCGAGGCAGGATTGACATCTGCTCAACAGAGACGGATTCCCTGCGCTGACACAGTTCACAGTTACACGAGAAGCAATCTGAGCGGTCCGTCGACCGGAGACGTGTTTCCCAAGAGGTCGTTTAGCGAGTGAACAGCAGTGTGCGCGACTTTCAGGAGTGTGCCTGGAAAGTGCCAGAATCACCAGGAGCATCTGTGCAAAAGCTGCTGCCTCTGTGACCGCATTGAGGCACGTTCGCGTGTCTGCGAGTATATAGACGGCTCTTTCGCGTTCACTCCGAGGGAAACGGTCCGCTATTGCTTCTGTGCGCACAGACGCGATTCCCTTGTCTCTTGCGAACACAGGGAACTCTGTGCATCCAAATCTACAGGCTAAGGACGCGTCTGCATATGTTTTGGTGAACAATCGAGTGTGCGTGTTCTGACAGCTGCCTCTATGCAGACGTCTCCACAGAGCCACTTCTGAATGCCCCGCAGCCCAGGACTGAATGGATACACTAACAAGTGCACCGGTGTGAGCAACCACATATGCAGAAGGACGTCTTTCATCTCACAGAAGCGCGAACGTCTTGGCGTTCAAGCACATGGCAGAAACAAGGTGTGAACAGATGAGCTGCTGCTATTTTCTCCGTTCGGCATGCTTCGTTGTAGCTCTCTTGCCGGTCGCCGGCTTAGCGGCTTGCTTTGCGCGACTAGCTCTGGGGAGAGAAGGAGATAGCGCCGGAAACCTCGCCTTTTGCCTTCTTCGGCGCTGGAACCTGGTTGCTGCGCCTTCTCTTTGTCCATGTGCACACACACGATTCCTCAGCGAAAACCATGCAGAAACCTTTCCACGAGCACCCAGGGATGTGCACCCAGCACCACGTGCACGCACACGCAGCTAGAGAAAAGCACCTACCTTTTCACACACTGATGCCTAAGCAAACGCGTGGCCACACACACGCACACATCCGCAAGCGCGCCTACTCCCATCTATTGAGGGAAAGACGGACGAGCTCTTTGGTTGCTCTTCACAGGCTTGTCCCTGATCTATAGCTGAGGGCAAACACTTGTGTGCTTGTGGGAGAGCCTGTGTCTTTCCTGGAAGCGTTTGGGAGTTTTGCTCAGACGCGTGTTTCCTCAAGTTCAAGAATCAAGATCTAGGATACCTGCAGACAGGTGCCTGTTTGTGTGGAGACAGTCTGTTTGAAACTGTGTTCCTCAGCGCCCGCTCTTTCTCCCCGTCGCTCCACACGCCTGGGAGTCCCTTTCTTTCTCTCCACAAGCACGTGTGTTGACTTCGTCGCACATGTGCATCTGCACAAGCGTTGAGCTCAGCAGAGCGTGTCTCTTGACACTTGATGTGCGTTGGCTGTGTCTGCCTGCTCCAGTGAAGAGAGAAACGGGAAATCATCTTGGTAGAGGCAACAAAGCAAAGGCGAGGCAGGATTGACATCTGCTCAACAGAGACGGATTCCCTGCGCTGACACAGTTCACAGTTACACGAGAAGCAATCTGAGCGGTCCGTCGACCGGAGACGTGTTTCCCAAGAGGTCGTTTAGCGAGTGAACAGCAGTGTGCGCGACTTTCAGGAGTGTGCCTGGAAAGTGCCAGAATCACCAGGAGCATCTGTGCAAAAGCTGCTGCCTCTGTGACCGCATTGAGGCACGTTCGCGTGTCTGCGAGTATATAGACGGCTCTTTCGCGTTCACTCCGAGGGAAACGGTCCGCTATTGCTTCTGTGCGCACAGACGCGATTCCCTTGTCTCTTGCGAACACAGGGAACTCTGTGCATCCAAATCTACAGGCTAAGGACGCGTCTGCATATGTTTTGGTGAACAATCGAGTGTGCGTGTTCTGACAGCTGCCTCTATGCAGACGTCTCCACAGAGCCACTTCTGAATGCCCCGCAGCCCAGGACTGAATGGATACACTAACAAGTGCACCGGTGTGAGCAACCACATATGCAGAAGGACGTCTTTCATCTCACAGAAGCGCGAACGTCTTGGCGTTCAAGCACATGGCAGAAACAAGGTGTGAACAGATGAGCTGCTGCTATTTTCTCCGTTCGGCATGCTTCGTTGTAGCTCTCTTGCCGGTCG
The DNA here is from genome assembly GCF_037038585.1 of Patagioenas fasciata. Lineage (NCBI taxonomy): Eukaryota > Metazoa > Chordata > Aves > Columbiformes > Columbidae > Patagioenas > Patagioenas fasciata. The sequence continues at coordinate 134,892 of NW_027288561.1, read as the reverse complement.
CCGGCTTAGCGGCTTGCTTTGCGCGACTAGCTCTGGGGAGAGAAGGAGATAGCGCCGGAAACCTCGCCTTTTGCCTTCTTCGGCGCTGGAACCTGGTTGCTGCGCCTTCTCTTTGTCCATGTGCACACACACGATTCCTCAGCGAAAACCATGCAGAAACCTTTCCACGAGCACCCAGGGATGTGCACCCAGCACCACGTGCACGCACACGCAGCTAGAGAAAAGCACCTACCTTTTCACACACTGATGCCTAAGCAAACGCGTGGCCACACACACGCACACATCCGCAAGCGCGCCTACTCCCATCTATTGAGGGAAAGACGGACGAGCTCTTTGGTTGCTCTTCACAGGCTTGTCCCTGATCTATAGCTGAGGGCAAACACTTGTGTGCTTGTGGGAGAGCCTGTGTCTTTCCTGGAAGCGTTTGGGAGTTTTGCTCAGACGCGTGTTTCCTCAAGTTCAAGAATCAAGATCTAGGATACCTGCAGACAGGTGCCTGTTTGTGTGGAGACAGTCTGTTTGAAACTGTGTTCCTCAGCGCCCGCTCTTTCTCCCCGTCGCTCCACACGCCTGGGAGTCCCTTTCTTTCTCTCCACAAGCACGTGTGTTGACTTCGTCGCACATGTGCATCTGCACAAGCGTTGAGCTCAGCAGAGCGTGTCTCTTGACACTTGATGTGCGTTGGCTGTGTCTGCCTGCTCCAGTGAAGAGAGAAACGGGAAATCATCTTGGTAGAGGCAACAAAGCAAAAGCGAGGCAGGATTGACATCTGCTCAACAGAGACGGATTCCCTGCGCTGACACAGTTCACAGTTACACGAGAAGCAATCTGAGCGGTCCGTCGACCGGAGACGTGTTTCCCAAGAGGTCGTTTAGCGAGTGAACAGCAGTGTGCGCGACTTTCAGGAGTGTGCCTGGAAAGTGCCAGAATCACCAGGAGCATCTGTGCAAAAGCTGCTGCCTCTGTGACCGCATTGAGGCACGTTCGCGTGTCTGCGAGTATATAGACGGCTCTTTCGCGTTCACTCCGAGGGAAACGGTCCGCTATTGCTTCTGTGCGCACAGACGCGATTCCCTTGTCTCTTGCGAACACAGGGAACTCTGTGCATCCAAATCTACAGGCTAAGGACGCGTCTGCATATGTTTTGGTGAACAATCGAGTGTGCGTGTTCTGACAGCTGCCTCTATGCAGACGTCTCCACAGAGCCACTTCTGAATGCCCCGCAGCCCAGGACTGAATGGATACACTAACAAGTGCACCGGTGTGAGCAACCACATATGCAGAAGGACGTCTTTCATCTCACAGAAGCGCGAACGTCTTGGCGTTCAAGCACATGGCAGAAACAAGGTGTGAACAGATGAGCTGCTGCTATTTTCTCCGTTCGGCATGCTTCGTTGTAGCTCTCTTGCCGGTCGCCGGCTTAGCGGCTTGCTTTGCGCGACTAGCTCTGGGGAGAGAAGGAGATAGCGCCGGAAACCTCGCCTTTTGCCTTCTTCGGCGCTGGAACCTGGTTGCTGCGCCTTCTCTTTGTCCATGTGCACACACACGATTCCTCAGCGAAAACCATGCAGAAACCTTTCCACGAGCACCCAGGGATGTGCACCCAGCACCACGTGCACGCACACGCAGCTAGAGAAAAGCACCTACCTTTTCACACACTGATGCCTAAGCAAACGCGTGGCCACACACACGCACACATCCGCAAGCGCGCCTACTCCCATCTATTGAGGGAAAGACGGACGAGCTCTTTGGTTGCTCTTCACAGGCTTGTCCCTGATCTATAGCTGAGGGCAAACACTTGTGTGCTTGTGGGAGAGCCTGTGTCTTTCCTGGAAGCGTTTGGGAGTTTTGCTCAGACGCGTGTTTCCTCAAGTTCAAGAATCAAGATCTAGGATACCTGCAGACAGGTGCCTGTTTGTGTGGAGACAGTCTGTTTGAAACTGTGTTCCTCAGCGCCCGCTCTTTCTCCCCGTCGCTCCACACGCCTGGGAGTCCCTTTCTTTCTCTCCACAAGCACGTGTGTTGACTTCGTCGCACATGTGCATCTGCACAAGCGTTGAGCTCAGCAGAGCGTGTCTCTTGACACTTGATGTGCGTTGGCTGTGTCTGCCTGCTCCAGTGAAGAGAGAAACGGGAAATCATCTTGGTAGAGGCAACAAAGCAAAAGCGAGGCAGGATTGACATCTGCTCAACAGAGACGGATTCCCTGCGCTGACACAGTTCACAGTTACACGAGAAGCAATCTGAGCGGTCCGTCGACCGGAGACGTGTTTCCCAAGAGGTCGTTTAGCGAGTGAACAGCAGTGTGCGCGACTTTCAGGAGTGTGCCTGGAAAGTGCCAGAATCACCAGGAGCATCTGTGCAAAAGCTGCTGCCTCTGTGACCGCATTGAGGCACGTTCGCGTGTCTGCGAGTATATAGACGGCTCTTTCGCGTTCACTCCGAGGGAAACGGTCCGCTATTGCTTCTGTGCGCACAGACGCGATTCCCTTGTCTCTTGCGAACACAGGGAACTCTGTGCATCCAAATCTACAGGCTAAGGACGCGTCTGCATATGTTTTGGTGAACAATCGAGTGTGCGTGTTCTGACAGCTGCCTCTATGCAGACGTCTCCACAGAGCCACTTCTGAATGCCCCGCAGCCCAGGACTGAATGGATACACTAACAAGTGCACCGGTGTGAGCAACCACATATGCAGAAGGACGTCTTTCATCTCACAGAAGCGCGAACGTCTTGGCGTTCAAGCACATGGCAGAAACAAGGTGTGAACAGATGAGCTGCTGCTATTTTCTCCGTTCGGCATGCTTCGTTGTAGCTCTCTTGCCGGTCGCCGGCTTAGCGGCTTGCTTTGCGCGACTAGCTCTGGGGAGAGAAGGAGATAGCGCCGGAAACCTCGCCTTTTGCCTTCTTCGGCGCTGGAACCTGGTTGCTGCGCCTTCTCTTTGTCCATGTGCACACACACGATTCCTCAGCGAAAACCATGCAGAAACCTTTCCACGAGCACCCAGGGATGTGCACCCAGCACCACGTGCACGCACACGCAGCTAGAGAAAAGCACCTACCTTTTCACACACTGATGCCTAAGCAAACGCGTGGCCACACACACGCACACATCCGCAAGCGCGCCTACTCCCATCTATTGAGGGAAAGACGGACGAGCAACGTCCTGACAGGCTTGAGGGGAAAAACGTCCGTTGACGGTTGGCGTACTGCACGCCCGCCTACGGGGCTGCAGGGGAATCCACATTTGGAAGGTACCTGAAGATGTGTGCCTGTTCTTGGAGCTCCGCTAGTAGGGTAGCAAAGACACTCGTAGGCAGTACTGAATGCTGCTCCGTGCTACTTCTCCTCCGCTGGCAAATGCTTCACAGTCGCCCTAGGAAAGACGTTTAACAATCGATCTCCAAGAGAAACGAAACACATGATGCCATAAGGCGAAAGAATAGCAGGGCATCTCTTCACAGGCTTGTCCCTGATCTATAGCTGAGGGCAAACACTTGTGTGCTTGTGGGAGAGCCTGTGTCTTTCCTGGAAGCGTTTGGGAGTTTTGCTCAGACGCGTGTTTCCTCAAGTTCAAGAATCAAGATCTAGGATACCTGCAGACAGGTGCCTGTTTGTGTGGAGACAGTCTGTTTGAAACTGTGTTCCTCAGCGCCCGCTCTTTCTCCCCGTCGCTCCACACGCCTGGGAGTCCCTTTCTTTCTCTCCACAAGCACGTGTGTTGACTTCGTCGCACATGTGCATCTGCACAAGCGTTGAGCTCAGCAGAGCGTGTCTCTTGACACTTGATGTGCGTTGGCTGTGTCTGCCTGCTCCAGTGAAGAGAGAAACGGGAAATCATCTTGGTAGAGGCAACAAAGCAAAAGCGAGGCAGGATTGACATCTGCTCAACAGAGACGGATTCCCTGCGCTGACACAGTTCACAGTTACACGAGAAGCAATCTGAGCGGTCCGTCGACCGGAGACGTGTTTCCCAAGAGGTCGTTTAGCGAGTGAACAGCAGTGTGCGCGACTTTCAGGAGTGTGCCTGGAAAGTGCCAGAATCACCAGGAGCATCTGTGCAAAAGCTGCTGCCTCTGTGACCGCATTGAGGCACGTTCGCGTGTCTGCGAGTATATAGACGGCTCTTTCGCGTTCACTCCGAGGGAAACGGTCCGCTATTGCTTCTGTGCGCACAGACGCGATTCCCTTGTCTCTTGCGAACACAGGGAACTCTGTGCATCCAAATCTACAGGCTAAGGACGCGTCTGCATATGTTTTGGTGAACAATCGAGTGTGCGTGTTCTGACAGCTGCCTCTATGCAGACGTCTCCACAGAGCCACTTCTGAATGCCCCGCAGCCCAGGACTGAATGGATACACTAACAAGTGCACCGGTGTGAGCAACCACATATGCAGAAGGACGTCTTTCATCTCACAGAAGCGCGAACGTCTTGGCGTTCAAGCACATGGCAGAAACAAGGTGTGAACAGATGAGCTGCTGCTATTTTCTCCGTTCGGCATGCTTCGTTGTAGCTCTCTTGCCGGTCGCCGGCTTAGCGGCTTGCTTTGCGCGACTAGCTCTGGGGAGAGAAGGAGATAGCGCCGGAAACCTCGCCTTTTGCCTTCTTCGGCGCTGGAACCTGGTTGCTGCGCCTTCTCTTTGTCCATGTGCACACACACGATTCCTCAGCGAAAACCATGCAGAAACCTTTCCACGAGCACCCAGGGATGTGCACCCAGCACCACGTGCACGCACACGCAGCTAGAGAAAAGCACCTACCTTTTCACACACTGATGCCTAAGCAAACGCGTGGCCACACACACGCACACATCCGCAAGCGCGCCTACTCCCATCTATTGAGGGAAAGACGGACGAGCTCTTTGGTTGCTCTTCACAGGCTTGTCCCTGATCTATAGCTGAGGGCAAACACTTGTGTGCTTGTGGGAGAGCCTGTGTCTTTCCTGGAAGCGTTTGGGAGTTTTGCTCAGACGCGTGTTTCCTCAAGTTCAAGAATCAAGATCTAGGATACCTGCAGACAGGTGCCTGTTTGTGTGGAGACAGTCTGTTTGAAACTGTGTTCCTCAGCGCCCGCTCTTTCTCCCCGTCGCTCCACACGCCTGGGAGTCCCTTTCTTTCTCTCCACAAGCACGTGTGTTGACTTCGTCGCACATGTGCATCTGCACAAGCGTTGAGCTCAGCAGAGCGTGTCTCTTGACACTTGATGTGCGTTGGCTGTGTCTGCCTGCTCCAGTGAAGAGAGAAACGGGAAATCATCTTGGTAGAGGCAACAAAGCAAAAGCGAGGCAGGATTGACATCTGCTCAACAGAGACGGATTCCCTGCGCTGACACAGTTCACAGTTACACGAGAAGCAATCTGAGCGGTCCGTCGACCGGAGACGTGTTTCCCAAGAGGTCGTTTAGCGAGTGAACAGCAGTGTGCGCGACTTTCAGGAGTGTGCCTGGAAAGTGCCAGAATCACCAGGAGCATCTGTGCAAAAGCTGCTGCCTCTGTGACCGCATTGAGGCACGTTCGCGTGTCTGCGAGTATATAGACGGCTCTTTCGCGTTCACTCCGAGGGAAACGGTCCGCTATTGCTTCTGTGCGCACAGACGCGATTCCCTTGTCTCTTGCGAACACAGGGAACTCTGTGCATCCAAATCTACAGGCTAAGGACGCGTCTGCATATGTTTTGGTGAACAATCGAGTGTGCGTGTTCTGACAGCTGCCTCTATGCAGACGTCTCCACAGAGCCACTTCTGAATGCCCCGCAGCCCAGGACTGAATGGATACACTAACAAGTGCACCGGTGTGAGCAACCACATATGCAGAAGGACGTCTTTCATCTCACAGAAGCGCGAACGTCTTGGCGTTCAAGCACATGGCAGAAACAAGGTGTGAACAGATGAGCTGCTGCTATTTTCTCCGTTCGGCATGCTTCGTTGTAGCTCTCTTGCCGGTCGCCGGCTTAGCGGCTTGCTTTGCGCGACTAGCTCTGGGGAGAGAAGGAGATAGCGCCGGAAACCTCGCCTTTTGCCTTCTTCGGCGCTGGAACCTGGTTGCTGCGCCTTCTCTTTGTCCATGTGCACACACACGATTCCTCAGCGAAAACCATGCAGAAACCTTTCCACGAGCACCCAGGGATGTGCACCCAGCACCACGTGCACGCACACGCAGCTAGAGAAAAGCACCTACCTTTTCACACACTGATGCCTAAGCAAACGCGTGGCCACACACACGCACACATCCGCAAGCGCGCCTACTCCCATCTATTGAGGGAAAGACGGACGAGCTCTTTGGTTGCTCTTCACAGGCTTGTCCCTGATCTATAGCTGAGGGCAAACACTTGTGTGCTTGTGGGAGAGCCTGTGTCTTTCCTGGAAGCGTTTGGGAGTTTTGCTCAGACGCGTGTTTCCTCAAGTTCAAGAATCAAGATCTAGGATACCTGCAGACAGGTGCCTGTTTGTGTGGAGACAGTCTGTTTGAAACTGTGTTCCTCAGCGCCCGCTCTTTCTCCCCGTCGCTCCACACGCCTGGGAGTCCCTTTCTTTCTCTCCACAAGCACGTGTGTTGACTTCGTCGCACATGTGCATCTGCACAAGCGTTGAGCTCAGCAGAGCGTGTCTCTTGACACTTGATGTGCGTTGGCTGTGTCTGCCTGCTCCAGTGAAGAGAGAAACGGGAAATCATCTTGGTAGAGGCAACAAAGCAAAAGCGAGGCAGGATTGACATCTGCTCAACAGAGACGGATTCCCTGCGCTGACACAGTTCACAGTTACACGAGAAGCAATCTGAGCGGTCCGTCGACCGGAGACGTGTTTCCCAAGAGGTCGTTTAGCGAGTGAACAGCAGTGTGCGCGACTTTCAGGAGTGTGCCTGGAAAGTGCCAGAATCACCAGGAGCATCTGTGCAAAAGCTGCTGCCTCTGTGACCGCATTGAGGCACGTTCGCGTGTCTGCGAGTATATAGACGGCTCTTTCGCGTTCACTCCGAGGGAAACGGTCCGCTATTGCTTCTGTGCGCACAGACGCGATTCCCTTGTCTCTTGCGAACACAGGGAACTCTGTGCATCCAAATCTACAGGCTAAGGACGCGTCTGCATATGTTTTGGTGAACAATCGAGTGTGCGTGTTCTGACAGCTGCCTCTATGCAGACGTCTCCACAGAGCCACTTCTGAATGCCCCGCAGCCCAGGACTGAATGGATACACTAACAAGTGCACCGGTGTGAGCAACCACATATGCAGAAGGACGTCTTTCATCTCACAGAAGCGCGAACGTCTTGGCGTTCAAGCACATGGCAGAAACAAGGTGTGAACAGATGAGCTGCTGCTATTTTCTCCGTTCGGCATGCTTCGTTGTAGCTCTCTTGCCGGTCGCCGGCTTAGCGGCTTGCTTTGCGCGACTAGCTCTGGGGAGAGAAGGAGATAGCGCCGGAAACCTCGCCTTTTGCCTTCTTCGGCGCTGGAACCTGGTTGCTGCGCCTTCTCTTTGTCCATGTGCACACACACGATTCCTCAGCGAAAACCATGCAGAAACCTTTCCACGAGCACCCAGGGATGTGCACCCAGCACCACGTGCACGCACACGCAGCTAGAGAAAAGCACCTACCTTTTCACACACTGAAGCCTAAGCAAACGCGTGGCCACACACACGCACACATCCGCAAGCGCGCCTACTCCCATCTATTGAGGGAAAGACGGACGAGCTCTTTGGTTGCTCTTCACAGGCTTGTCCCTGATCTATAGCTGAGGGCAAACACTTGTGTGCTTGTGGGAGAGCCTGTGTCTTTCCTGGAAGCGTTTGGGAGTTTTGCTCAGACGCGTGTTTCCTCAAGTTCAAGAATCAAGATCTAGGATACCTGCAGACAGGTGCCTGTTTGTGTGGAGACAGTCTGTTTGAAACTGTGTTCCTCAGCGCCCGCTCTTTCTCCCCGTCGCTCCACACGCCTGGGAGTCCCTTTCTTTCTCTCCACAAGCACGTGTGTTGACTTCGTCGCACATGTGCATCTGCACAAGCGTTGAGCTCAGCAGAGCGTGTCTCTTGACACTTGATGTGCGTTGGCTGTGTCTGCGTGCTCCAGTGAAGAGAGAAACGGGAAATCATCTTGGTAGAGGCAACAAAGCAAAGGCGAGGCAGGATTGACATCTGCTCAACAGAGACGGATTCCCTGCGCTGACACAGTTCACAGTTACACGAGAAGCAATCTGAGCGGTCCGTCGACCGGAGACGTGTTTCCCAAGAGGTCGTTTAGCGAGTGAACAGCAGTGTGCGCGACTTTCAGGAGTGTGCCTGGAAAGTGCCAGAATCACCAGGAGCATCTGTGCAAAAGCTGCTGCCTCTGTGACCGCATTGAGGCACGTTCGCGTGTCTGCGAGTATATAGACGGCTCTTTCGCGTTCACTCCGAGGGAAACGGTCCGCTATTGCTTCTGTGCGCACAGACGCGATTCCCTTGTCTCTTGCGAACACAGGGAACTCTGTGCATCCAAATCTACAGGCTAAGGACGCGTCTGCATATGTTTTGGTGAACAATCGAGTGTGCGTGTTCTGACAGCTGCCTCTATGCAGACGTCTCCACAGAGCCACTTCTGAATGCCCCGCAGCCCAGGACTGAATGGATACACTAACAAGTGCACCGGTGTGAGCAACCACATATGCAGAAGGACGTCTTTCATCTCACAGAAGCGCGAACGTCTTGGCGTTCAAGCACATGGCAGAAACAAGGTGTGAACAGATGAGCTGCTGCTATTTTCTCCGTTCGGCATGCTTCGTTGTAGCTCTCTTGCCGGTCGCCGGCTTAGCGGCTTGCTTTGCGCGACTAGCTCTGGGGAGAGAAGGAGATAGCGCCGGAAACCTCGCCTTTTGCCTTCTTCGGCGCTGGAACCTGGTTGCTGCGCCTTCTCTTTGTCCATGTGCACACACACGATTCCTCAGCGAAAACCATGCAGAAACCTTTCCACGAGCACCCAGGGATGTGCACCCAGCACCACGTGCACGCACACGCAGCTAGAGAAAAGCACCTACCTTTTCACACACTGATGCCTAAGCAAACGCGTGGCCACACACACGCACACATCCGCAAGCGCGCCTACTCCCATCTATTGAGGGAAAGACGGACGAGCTCTTTGGTTGCTCTTCACAGGCTTGTCCCTGATCTATAGCTGAGGGCAAACACTTGTGTGCTTGTGGGAGAGCCTGTGTCTTTCCTGGAAGCGTTTGGGAGTTTTGCTCAGACGCGTGTTTCCTCAAGTTCAAGAATCAAGATCTAGGATACCTGCAGACAGGTGCCTGTTTGTGTGGAGACAGTCTGTTTGAAACTGTGTTCCTCAGCGCCCGCTCTTTCTCCCCGTCGCTCCACACGCCTGGGAGTCCCTTTCTTTCTCTCCACAAGCACGTGTGTTGACTTCGTCGCACATGTGCATCTGCACAAGCGTTGAGCTCAGCAGAGCGTGTCTCTTGACACTTGATGTGCGTTGGCTGTGTCTGCCTGCTCCAGTGAAGAGAGAAACGGGAAATCATCTTGGTAGAGGCAACAAAGCAAAAGCGAGGCAGGATTGACATCTGCTCAACAGAGACGGATTCCCTGCGCTGACACAGTTCACAGTTACACGAGAAGCAATCTGAGCGGTCCGTCGACCGGAGACGTGTTTCCCAAGAGGTCGTTTAGCGAGTGAACAGCAGTGTGCGCGACTTTCAGGAGTGTGCCTGGAAAGTGCCAGAATCACCAGGAGCATCTGTGCAAAAGCTGCTGCCTCTGTGACCGCATTGAGGCACGTTCGCGTGTCTGCGAGTATATAGACGGCTCTTTCGCGTTCACTCCGAGGGAAACGGTCCGCTATTGCTTCTGTGCGCACAGACGCGATTCCCTTGTCTCTTGCGAACACAGGGAACTCTGTGCATCCAAATCTACAGGCTAAGGACGCGTCTGCATATGTTTTGGTGAACAATCGAGTGTGCGTGTTCTGACAGCTGCCTCTATGCAGACGTCTCCACAGAGCCACTTCTGAATGCCCCGCAGCCCAGGACTGAATGGATACACTAACAAGTGCACCGGTGTGAGCAACCACATATGCAGAAGGACGTCTTTCATCTCACAGAAGCGCGAACGTCTTGGCGTTCAAGCACATGGCAGAAACAAGGTGTGAACAGATGAGCTGCTGCTATTTTCTCCGTTCGGCATGCTTCGTTGTAGCTCTCTTGCCGGTCGCCGGCTTAGCGGCTTGCTTTGCGCGACTAGCTCTGGGGAGAGAAGGAGATAGCGCCGGAAACCTCGCCTTTTGCCTTCTTCGGCGCTGGAACCTGGTTGCTGCGCCTTCTCTTTGTCCATGTGCACACACACGATTCCTCAGCGAAAACCATGCAGAAACCTTTCCACGAGCACCCAGGGATGTGCACCCAGCACCACGTGCACGCACACGCAGCTAGAGAAAAGCACCTACCTTTTCACACACTGAAGCCTAAGCAAACGCGTGGCCACACACACGCACACATCCGCAAGCGCGCCTACTCCCATCTATTGAGGGAAAGACGGACGAGCTCTTTGGTTGCTCTTCACAGGCTTGTCCCTGATCTATAGCTGAGGGCAAACACTTGTGTGCTTGTGGGAGAGCCTGTGTCTTTCCTGGAAGCGTTTGGGAGTTTTGCTCAGACGCGTGTTTCCTCAAGTTCAAGAATCAAGATCTAGGATACCTGCAGACAGGTGCCTGTTTGTGTGGAGACAGTCTGTTTGAAACTGTGTTCCTCAGCGCCCGCTCTTTCTCCCCGTCACTCCACACGCCTGGGAGTCCCTTTCTTTCTCTCCACAAGCACGTGTGTTGACTTCGTCGCACATGTGCATCTGCACAAGCGTTGAGCTCAGCAGAGCGTGTCTCTTGACACTTGATGTGCGTTGGCTGTGTCTGCCTGCTCCAGTGAAGAGAGAAACGGGAAATCATCTTGGTAGAGGCAACAAAGCAAAAGCGAGGCAGGATTGACATCTGCTCAACAGAGACGGATTCCCTGCGCTGACACAGTTCACAGTTACACGAGAAGCAATCTGAGCGGTCCGTCGACCGGAGACGTGTTTCCCAAGAGGTCGTTTAGCGAGTGAACAGCAGTGTGCGCGACTTTCAGGAGTGTGCCTGGAAAGTGCCAGAATCACCAGGAGCATCTGTGCAAAAGCTGCTGCCTCTGTGACCGCATTGAGGCACGTTCGCGTGTCTGCGAGTATATAGACGGCTCTTTCGCGTTCACTCCGAGGGAAACGGTCCGCTATTGCTTCTGTGCGCACAGACGCGATTCCCTTGTCTCTTGCGAACACAGGGAACTCTGTGCATCCAAATCTACAGGCTAAGGACGCGTCTGCATATGTTTTGGTGAACAATCGAGTGTGCGTGTTCTGACAGCTGCCTCTATGCAGACGTCTCCACAGAGCCACTTCTGAATGCCCCGCAGCCCAGGACTGAATGGATACACTAACAAGTGCACCGGTGTGAGCAACCACATATGCAGAAGGACGTCTTTCATCTCACAGAAGCGCGAACGTCTTGGCGTTCAAGCACATGGCAGAAACAAGGTGTGAACAGATGAGCTGCTGCTATTTTCTCCGTTCGGCATGCTTCGTTGTAGCTCTCTTGCCGGTCGCCGGCTTAGCGGCTTGCTTTGCGCGACTAGCTCTGGGGAGAGAAGGAGATAGCGCCGGAAACCTCGCCTTTTGCCTTCTTCGGCGCTGGAACCTGGTTGCTGCGCCTTCTCTTTGTCCATGTGCACACACACGATTCCTCAGCGAAAACCATGCAGAAACCTTTCCACGAGCACCCAGGGATGTGCACCCAGCACCACGTGCACGCACACGCAGCTAGAGAAAAGCACCTACCTTTTCACACACTGATGCCTAAGCAAACGCGTGGCCACACACACGCACACATCCGCAAGCGCGCCTACTCCCATCTATTGAGGGAAAGACGGACGAGCTCTTTGGTTGCTCTTCACAGGCTTGTCCCTGATCTATAGCTGAGGGCAAACACTTGTGTGCTTGTGGGAGAGCCTGTGTCTTTCCCGGAAGCGTTTGGGAGTTTTGCTCAGACGCGTGTTTCCTCAAGTTCAAGAATCAAGATCTAGGATACCTGCAGACAGGTGCCTGTTTGTGTGGAGACAGTCTGTTTGAAACTGTGTTCCTCAGCGCCCGCTCTTTCTCCCCGTCGCTCCACACGCCTGGGAGTCCCTTTCTTTCTCTCCACAAGCACGTGTGTTGACTTCGTCGCACATGTGCATCTGCACAAGCGTTGAGCTCAGCAGAGCGTGTCTCTTGACACTTGATGTGCGTTGGCTGTGTCTGCCTGCTCCAGTGAAGAGAGAAACGGGAAATCATCTTGGTAGAGGCAACAAAGCAAAAGCGAGGCAGGATTGACATCTGCTCAACAGAGACGGATTCCCTGCGCTGACACAGTTCACAGTTACACGAGAAGCAATCTGAGCGGTCCGTCGACCGGAGACGTGTTTCCCAAGAGGTCGTTTAGCGAGTGAACAGCAGTGTGCGCGACTTTCAGGAGTGTGCCTGGAAAGTGCCAGAATCACCAGGAGCATCTGTGCAAAAGCTGCTGCCTCTGTGACCGCATTGAGGCACGTTCGCGTGTCTGCGAGTATATAGACGGCTCTTTCGCGTTCACTCCGAGGGAAACGGTCCGCTATTGCTTCTGTGCGCACAGACGCGATTCCCTTGTCTCTTGCGAACACAGGGAACTCTGTGCATCCAAATCTACAGGCTAAGGACGCGTCTGCATATGTTTTGGTGAACAATCGAGTGTGCGTGTTCTGACAGCTGCCTCTATGCAGACGTCTCCACAGAGCCACTTCTGAATGCCCCGCAGCCCAGGACTGAATGGATACACTAACAAGTGCACCGGTGTGAGCAACCACATATGCAGAAGGACGTCTTTCATCTCACAGAAGCGCGAACGTCTTGGCGTTCAAGCACATGGCAGAAACAAGGTGTGAACAGATGAGCTGCTGCTATTTTCTCCGTTCGGCATGCTTCGTTGTAGCTCTCTTGCCGGTCGCCGGCTTAGCGGCTTGCTTTGCGCGACTAGCTCTGGGGAGAGAAGGAGATAGCGCCGGAAACCTCGCCTTTTGCCTTCTTCGGCGCTGGAACCTGGTTGCTGCGCCTTCTCTTTGTCCATGTGCACACACACGATTCCTCAGCGAAAACCATGCAGAAACCTTTCCACGAGCACCCAGGGATGTGCACCCAGCACCACGTGCACGCACACGCAGCTAGAGAAAAGCACCTACCTTTTCACACACTGATGCCTAAGCAAACGCGTGGCCACACACACGCACACATCCGCAAGCGCGCCTACTCCCATCTATTGAGGGAAAGACGGACGAGCTCTTTGGTTGCTCTTCACAGGCTTGTCCCTGATCTATAGCTGAGGGCAAACACTTGTGTGCTTGTGGGAGAGCCTGTGTCTTTCCTGGAAGCGTTTGGGAGTTTTGCTCAGACGCGTGTTTCCTCAAGTTCAAGAATCAAGATCTAGGATACCTGCAGACAGGTGCCTGTTTGTGTGGAGACAGTCTGTTTGAAACTGTGTTCCTCAGCGCCCGCTCTTTCTCCCCGTCGCTCCACACGCCTGGGAGTCCCTTTCTTTCTCTCCACAAGCACGTGTGTTGACTTCGTCGCACATGTGCATCTGCACAAGCGTTGAGCTCAGCAGAGCGTGTCTCTTGACACTTGATGTGCGTTGGCTGTGTCTGCCTGCTCCAGTGAAGAGAGAAACGGGAAATCATCTTGGTAGAGGCAACAAAGCAAAAGCGAGGCAGGATTGACATCTGCTCAACAGAGACGGATTCCCTGCGCTGACACAGTTCACAGTTACACGAGAAGCAATCTGAGCGGTCCGTCGACCGGAGACGTGTTTCCCAAGAGGTCGTTTAGCGAGTGAACAGCAGTGTGCGCGACTTTCAGGAGTGTGCCTGGAAAGTGCCAGAATCACCAGGAGCATCTGTGCAAAAGCTGCTGCCTCTGTGACCGCATTGAGGCACGTTCGCGTGTCTGCGAGTATATAGACGGCTCTTTCGCGTTCACTCCGAGGGAAACGGTCCGCTATTGCTTCTGTGCGCACAGACGCGATTCCCTTGTCTCTTGCGAACACAGGGAACTCTGTGCATCCAAATCTACAGGCTAAGGACGCGTCTGCATATGTTTTGGTGAACAATCGAGTGTGCGTGTTCTGACAGCTGCCTCTATGCAGACGTCTCCACAGAGCCACTTCTGAATGCCCCGCAGCCCAGGACTGAATGGATACACTAACAAGTGCACCGGTGTGAGCAACCACATATGCAGAAGGACGTCTTTCATCTCACAGAAGCGCGAACGTCTTGGCGTTCAAGCACATGGCAGAAACAAGGTGTGAACAGATGAGCTGCTGCTATTTTCTCCGTTCGGCATGCTTCGTTGTAGCTCTCTTGCCGGTCGCCGGCTTAGCGGCTTGCTTTGCGCGACTAGCTCTGGGGAGAGAAGGAGATAGCGCCGGAAACCTCGCCTTTTGCCTTCTTCGGCGCTGGAACCTGGTTGCTGCGCCTTCTCTTTGTCCATGTGCACACACACGATTCCTCAGCGAAAACCATGCAGAAACCTTTCCACGAGCACCCAGGGATGTGCACCCAGCACCACGTGCACGCACACGCAGCTAGAGAAAAGCACCTACCTTTTCACACACTGATGCCTAAGCAAACGCGTGGCCACACACACGCACACATCCGCAAGCGCGCCTACTCCCATCTATTGAGGGAAAGACGGACGAGCTCTTTGGTTGCTCTTCACAGGCTTGTCCCTGATCTATAGCTGAGGGCAAACACTTGTGTGCTTGTGGGAGAGCCTGTGTCTTTCCTGGAAGCGTTTGGGAGTTTTGCTCAGACGCGTGTTTCCTCAAGTTCAAGAATCAAGATCTAGGATACCTGCAGACAGGTGCCTGTTTGTGTGGAGACAGTCTGTTTGAAACTGTGTTCCTCAGCGCCCGCTCTTTCTCCCCGTCGCTCCACACGCCTGGGAGTCCCTTTCTTTCTCTCCACAAGCACGTGTGTTGACTTCGTCGCACATGTGCATCTGCACAAGCGTTGAGCTCAGCAGAGCGTGTCTCTTGACACTTGATGTGCGTTGGCTGTGTCTGCCTGCTCCAGTGAAGAGAGAAACGGGAAATCATCTTGGTAGAGGCAACAAAGCAAAGGCGAGGCAGGATTGACATCTGCTCAACAGAGACGGATTCCCTGCGCTGACACAGTTCACAGTTACACGAGAAGCAATCTGAGCGGTCCGTCGACCGGAGACGTGTTTCCCAAGAGGTCGTTTAGCGAGTGAACAGCAGTGTGCGCGACTTTCAGGAGTGTGCCTGGAAAGTGCCAGAATCACCAGGAGCATCTGTGCAAAAGCTGCTGCCTCTGTGACCGCATTGAGGCACGTTCGCGTGTCTGCGAGTATATAGACGGCTCTTTCGCGTTCACTCCGAGGGAAACGGTCCGCTATTGCTTCTGTGCGCACAGACGCGATTCCCTTGTCTCTTGCGAACACAGGGAACTCTGTGCATCCAAATCTACAGGCTAAGGACGCGTCTGCATATGTTTTGGTGAACAATCGAGTGTGCGTGTTCTGACAGCTGCCTCTATGCAGACGTCTCCACAGAGCCACTTCTGAATGCCCCGCAGCCCAGGACTGAATGGATACACTAACAAGTGCACCGGTGTGAGCAACCACATATGCAGAAGGACGTCTTTCATCTCACAGAAGCGCGAACGTCTTGGCGTTCAAGCACATGGCAGAAACAAGGTGTGAACAGATGAGCTGCTGCTATTTTCTCCGTTCGGCATGCTTCGTTGTAGCTCTCTTGCCGGTCGCCGGCTTAGCGGCTTGCTTTGCGCGACTAGCTCTGGGGAGAGAAGGAGATAGCGCCGGAAACCTCGCCTTTTGCCTTCTTCGGCGCTGGAACCTGGTTGCTGCGCCTTCTCTTTGTCCATGTGCACACACACGATTCCTCAGCGAAAACCATGCAGAAACCTTTCCACGAGCACCCAGGGATGTGCACCCAGCACCACGTGCACGCACACGCAGCTAGAGAAAAGCACCTACCTTTTCACACACTGAAGCCTAAGCAAACGCGTGGCCACACACACGCACACATCCGCAAGCGCGCCTACTCCCATCTATTGAGGGAAAGACGGACGAGCAACGTCCTGACAGGCTTGAGGGGAAAAACGTCCGTTGACGGTTGGCGTACTGCACGCCCGCCTACGGGGCTGCAGGGGAATCCACATTTGGAAGGTACCTGAAGATGTGTGCCTGTTCTTGGAGCTCCCCTAGTAGGGTAGCAAAGACACTCGTAGGCAGTACTGAATGCTGCTCCGTGCTACTTCTCCTCCGCTGGCAAATGCTTCACAGTCGCCCTAGGAAATACGTTTAACAATCGATCTCCAAGAGGAACGAAACACATGATGCCATAAGGCGAAAGAATAGCAGGGCATCTCTTCACAGGCTTGTCCCTGATCTATAGCTGAGGGCAAACACTTGTGTGCTTGTGGGAGAGCCTGTGTCTTTCCTGGAAGCGTTTGGGAGTTTTGCTCAGACGCGTGTTTCCTCAAGTTCAAGAATCAAGATCTAGGATACCTGCAGACAGGTGCCTGTTTGTGTGGAGACAGTCTGTTTGAAACTGTGTTCCTCAGCGCCCGCTCTTTCTCCCCGTCGCTCCACACGCCTGGGAGTCCCTTTCTTTCTCTCCACAAGCACGTGTGTTGACTTCGTCGCACATGTGCATCTGCACAAGCGTTGAGCTCAGCAGAGCGTGTCTCTTGACACTTGATGTGCGTTGGCTGTGTCTGCCTGCTCCAGTGAAGAGAGAAACGGGAAATCATCTTGGTAGAGGCAACAAAGCAAAAGCGAGGCAGGATTGACATCTGCTCAACAGAGACGGATTCCCTGCGCTGACACAGTTCACAGTTACACGAGAAGCAATCTGAGCGGTCCGTCGACCGGAGACGTGTTTCCCAAGAGGTCGTTTAGCGAGTGAACAGCAGTGTGCGCGACTTTCAGGAGTGTGCCTGGAAAGTGCCAGAATCACCAGGAGCATCTGTGCAAAAGCTGCTGCCTCTGTGACCGCATTGAGGCACGTTCGCGTGTCTGCGAGTATATAGACGGCTCTTTCGCGTTCACTCCGAGGGAAACGGTCCGCTATTGCTTCTGTGCGCACAGACGCGATTCCCTTGTCTCTTGCGAACACAGGGAACTCTGTGCATCCAAATCTACAGGCTAAGGACGCGTCTGCATATGTTTTGGTGAACAATCGAGTGTGCGTGTTCTGACAGCTGCCTCTATGCAGACGTCTCCACAGAGCCACTTCTGAATGCCCCGCAGCCCAGGACTGAATGGATACACTAACAAGTGCACCGGTGTGAGCAACCACATATGCAGAAGGACGTCTTTCATCTCACAGAAGCGCGAACGTCTTGGCGTTCAAGCACATGGCAGAAACAAGGTGTGAACAGATGAGCTGCTGCTATTTTCTCCGTTCGGCATGCTTCGTTGTAGCTCTCTTGCCGGTCGCCGGCTTAGCGGCTTGCTTTGCGCGACTAGCTCTGGGGAGAGAAGGAGATAGCGCCGGAAACCTCGCCTTTTGCCTTCTTCGGCGCTGGAACCTGGTTGCTGCGCCTTCTCTTTGTCCATGTGCACACACACGATTCCTCAGCGAAAACCATGCAGAAACCTTTCCACGAGCACCCAGGGATGTGCACCCAGCACCACGTGCACGCACACGCAGCTAGAGAAAAGCACCTACCTTTTCACACACTGATGCCTAAGCAAACGCGTGGCCACACACACGCACACATCCGCAAGCGCGCCTACTCCCATCTATTGAGGGAAAGACGGACGAGCTCTTTGGTTGCTCTTCACAGGCTTGTCCCTGATCTATAGCTGAGGGCAAACACTTGTGTGCTTGTGGGAGAGCCTGTGTCTTTCCTGGAAGCGTTTGGGAGTTTTGCTCAGACGCGTGTTTCCTCAAGTTCAAGAATCAAGATCTAGGATACCTGCAGACAGGTGCCTGTTTGTGTGGAGACAGTCTGTTTGAAACTGTGTTCCTCAGCGCCCGCTCTTTCTCCCCGTCGCTCCACACGCCTGGGAGTCCCTTTCTTTCTCTCCACAAGCACGTGTGTTGACTTCGTCGCACATGTGCATCTGCACAAGCGTTGAGCTCAGCAGAGCGTGTCTCTTGACACTTGATGTGCGTTGGCTGTGTCTGCGTGCTCCAGTGAAGAGAGAAACGGGAAATCATCTTGGTAGAGGCAACAAAGCAAAGGCGAGGCAGGATTGACATCTGCTCAACAGAGACGGATTCCCTGCGCTGACACAGTTCACAGTTACACGAGAAGCAATCTGAGCGGTCCGTCGACCGGAGACGTGTTTCCCAAGAGGTCGTTTAGCGAGTGAACAGCAGTGTGCGCGACTTTCAGGAGTGTGCCTGGAAAGTGCCAGAATCACCAGGAGCATCTGTGCAAAAGCTGCTGCCTCTGTGACCGCATTGAGGCACGTTCGCGTGTCTGCGAGTATATAGACGGCTCTTTCGCGTTCACTCCGAGGGAAACGGTCCGCTATTGCTTCTGTGCGCACAGACGCGATTCCCTTGTCTCTTGCGAACACAGGGAACTCTGTGCATCCAAATCTACAGGCTAAGGACGCGTCTGCATATGTTTTGGTGAACAATCGAGTGTGCGTGTTCTGACAGCTGCCTCTATGCAGACGTCTCCACAGAGCCACTTCTGAATGCCCCGCAGCCCAGGACTGAATGGATACACTAACAAGTGCACCGGTGTGAGCAACCACATATGCAGAAGGACGTCTTTCATCTCACAGAAGCGCGAACGTCTTGGCGTTCAAGCACATGGCAGAAACAAGGTGTGAACAGATGAGCTGCTGCTATTTTCTCCGTTCGGCATGCTTCGTTGTAGCTCTCTTGCCGGTCGCCGGCTTAGCGGCTTGCTTTGCGCGACTAGCTCTGGGGAGAGAAGGAGATAGCGCCGGAAACCTCGCCTTTTGCCTTCTTCGGCGCTGGAACCTGGTTGCTGCGCCTTCTCTTTGTCCATGTGCACACACACGATTCCTCAGCGAAAACCATGCAGAAACCTTTCCACGAGCACCCAGGGATGTGCACCCAGCACCACGTGCACGCACACGCAGCTAGAGAAAAGCACCTACCTTTTCACACACTGAAGCCTAAGCAAACGCGTGGCCACACACACGCACACATCCGCAAGCGCGCCTACTCCCATCTATTGAGGGAAAGACGGACGAGCAACGTCCTGACAGGCTTGAGGGGAAAAACGTCCGTTGACGGTTGGCGTACTGCACGCCCGCCTACGGGGCTGCAGGGGAATCCACATTTGGAAGGTACCTGAAGATGTGTGCCTGTTCTTGGAGCTCCGCTAGTAGGGTAGCAAAGACACTCGTAGGCAGTACTGAATGCTGCTCCGTGCTACTTCTCCTCCGCTGGCAAATGCTTCACAGTCGCCCTAGGAAAGACGTTTAACAATCGATCTCCAAGAGAAACGAAACACATGATGCCATAAGGCGAAAGAATAGCAGGGCATCTCTTCACAGGCTTGTCCCTGATCTATAGCTGAGGGCAAACACTTGTGTGCTTGTGGGAGAGCCTGTGTCTTTCCTGGAAGCGTTTGGGAGTTTTGCTCAGACGCGTGTTTCCTCAAGTTCAGGAATCAAGATCTAGGATACCTGCAGACAGGTGCCTGTTTGTGTGGAGACAGTCTGTTTGAAACTGTGTTCCTCAGCGCCCGCTCTTTCTCCCCGTCGCTCCACACGCCTGGGAGTCCCTTTCTTTCTCTCCACAAGCACGTGTGTTGACTTCGTCGCACATGTGCATCTGCACAAGCGTTGAGCTCAGCAGAGCGTGTCTCTTGACACTTGATGTGCGTTGGCTGTGTCTGCCTGCTCCAGTGAAGAGAGAAACGGGAAATCATCTTGGTAGAGGCAACAAAGCAAAAGCGAGGCAGGATTGACATCTGCTCAACAGAGACGGATTCCCTGCGCTGACACAGTTCACAGTTACACGAGAAGCAATCTGAGCGGTCCGTCGACCGGAGACGTGTTTCCCAAGAGGTCGTTTAGCGAGTGAACAGCAGTGTGCGCGACTTTCAGGAGTGTGCCTGGAAAGTGCCAGAATCACCAGGAGCATCTGTGCAAAAGCTGCTGCCTCTGTGACCGCATTGAGGCACGTTCGCGTGTCTGCGAGTATATAGACGGCTCTTTCGCGTTCACTCCGAGGGAAACGGTCCGCTATTGCTTCTGTGCGCACAGACGCGATTCCCTTGTCTCTTGCGAACACAGGGAACTCTGTGCATCCAAATCTACAGGCTAAGGACGCGTCTGCATATGTTTTGGTGAACAATCGAGTGTGCGTGTTCTGACAGCTGCCTCTATGCAGACGTCTCCACAGAGCCACTTCTGAATGCCCCGCAGCCCAGGACTGAATGGATACACTAACAAGTGCACCGGTGTGAGCAACCACATATGCAGAAGGACGTCTTTCATCTCACAGAAGCGCGAACGTCTTGGCGTTCAAGCACATGGCAGAAACAAGGTGTGAACAGATGAGCTGCTGCTATTTTCTCCGTTCGGCATGCTTCGTTGTAGCTCTCTTGCCGGTCGCCGGCTTAGCGGCTTGCTTTGCGCGACTAGCTCTGGGGAGAGAAGGAGATAGCGCCGGAAACCTCGCCTTTTGCCTTCTTCGGCGCTGGAACCTGGTTGCTGCGCCTTCTCTTTGTCCATGTGCACACACACGATTCCTCAGCGAAAACCATGCAGAAACCTTTCCACGAGCACCCAGGGATGTGCACCCAGCACCACGTGCACGCACACGCAGCTAGAGAAAAGCACCTACCTTTTCACACACTGATGCCTAAGCAAACGCGTGGCCACACACACGCACACATCCGCAAGCGCGCCTACTCCCATCTACTGAGAGAAAGACGGACGAGCTCTTTGGTTGCTCTTCACAGGCTTGTCCCTGATCTATAGCTGAGGGCAAACACTTGTGTGCTTGTGGGAGAGCCTGTGTCTTTCCTGGAAGCGTTTGGGAGTTTTGCTCAGACGCGTGTTTCCTCAAGTTCAAGAATCAAGATCTAGGATACCTGCAGACAGGTGCCTGTTTGTGTGGAGACAGTCTGTTTGAAACTGTGTTCCTCAGCGCCCGCTCTTTCTCCCCGTCGCTCCACACGCCTGGGAGTCCCTTTCTTTCTCTCCACAAGCACGTGTGTTGACTTCGTCGCACATGTGCATCTGCACAAGCGTTGAGCTCAGCAGAGCGTGTCTCTTGACACTTGATGTGCGTTGGCTGTGTCTGCCTGCTCCAGTGAAGAGAGAAACGGGAAATCATCTTGGTAGAGGCAACAAAGCAAAAGCGAGGCAGGATTGACATCTGCTCAACAGAGACGGATTCCCTGCGCTGACACAGTTCACAGTTACACGAGAAGCAATCTGAGCGGTCCGTCGACCGGAGACGTGTTTCCCAAGAGGTCGTTTAGCGAGTGAACAGCAGTGTGCGCGACTTTCAGGAGTGTGCCTGGAAAGTGCCAGAATCACCAGGAGCATCTGTGCAAAAGCTGCTGCCTCTGTGACCGCATTGAGGCACGTTCGCGTGTCTGCGAGTATATAGACGGCTCTTTCGCGTTCACTCCGAGGGAAACGGTCCGCTATTGCTTCTGTGCGCACAGACGCGATTCCCTTGTCTCTTGCGAACACAGGGAACTCTGTGCATCCAAATCTACAGGCTAAGGACGCGTCTGCATATGTTTTGGTGAACAATCGAGTGTGCGTGTTCTGACAGCTGCCTCTATGCAGACGTCTCCACAGAGCCACTTCTGAATGCCCCGCAGCCCAGGACTGAATGGATACACTAACAAGTGCACCGGTGTGAGCAACCACATATGCAGAAGGACGTCTTTCATCTCACAGAAGCGCGAACGTCTTGGCGTTCAAGCACATGGCAGAAACAAGGTGTGAACAGATGAGCTGCTGCTATTTTCTCCGTTCGGCATGCTTCGTTGTAGCTCTCTTGCCGGTCGCCGGCTTAGCGGCTTGCTTTGCGCGACTAGCTCTGGGGAGAGAAGGAGATAGCGCCGGAAACCTCGCCTTTTGCCTTCTTCGGCGCTGGAACCTGGTTGCTGCGCCTTCTCTTTGTCCATGTGCACACACACGATTCCTCAGCGAAAACCATGCAGAAACCTTTCCACGAGCACCCAGGGATGTGCACCCAGCACCACGTGCACGCACACGCAGCTAGAGAAAAGCACCTACCTTTTCACACACTGATGCCTAAGCAAACGCGTGGCCACACACACGCACACATCCGCAAGCGCGCCTACTCCCATCTATTGAGGGAAAGACGGACGAGCTCTTTGGTTGCTCTTCACAGGCTTGTCCCTGATCTATAGCTGAGGGCAAACACTTGTGTGCTTGTGGGAGAGCCTGTGTCTTTCCTGGAAGCGTTTGGGAGTTTTGCTCAGACGCGTGTTTCCTCAAGTTCAAGAATCAAGATCTAGGATACCTGCAGACAGGTGCCTGTTTGTGTGGAGACAGTCTGTTTGAAACTGTGTTCCTCAGCGCCCGCTCTTTCTCCCCGTCGCTCCACACGCCTGGGAGTCCCTTTCTTTCTCTCCACAAGCACGTGTGTTGACTTCGTCGCACATGTGCATCTGCACAAGCGTTGAGCTCAGCAGAGCGTGTCTCTTGACACTTGATGTGCGTTGGCTGTGTCTGCCTGCTCCAGTGAAGAGAGAAACGGGAAATCATCTTGGTAGAGGCAACAAAGCAAAGGCGAGGCAGGATTGACATCTGCTCAACAGAGACGGATTCCCTGCGCTGACACAGTTCACAGTTACACGAGAAGCAATCTGAGCGGTCCGTCGACCGGAGACGTGTTTCCCAAGAGGTCGTTTAGCGAGTGAACAGCAGTGTGCGCGACTTTCAGGAGTGTGCCTGGAAAGTGCCAGAATCACCAGGAGCATCTGTGCAAAAGCTGCTGCCTCTGTGACCGCATTGAGGCACGTTCGCGTGTCTGCGAGTATATAGACGGCTCTTTCGCGTTCACTCCGAGGGAAACGGTCCGCTATTGCTTCTGTGCGCACAGACGCGATTCCCTTGTCTCTTGCGAACACAGGGAACTCTGTGCATCCAAATCTACAGGCTAAGGACGCGTCTGCATATGTTTTGGTGAACAATCGAGTGTGCGTGTTCTGACAGCTGCCTCTATGCAGACGTCTCCACAGAGCCACTTCTGAATGCCCCGCAGCCCAGGACTGAATGGATACACTAACAAGTGCACCGGTGTGAGCAACCACATATGCAGAAGGACGTCTTTCATCTCACAGAAGCGCGAACGTCTTGGCGTTCAAGCACATGGCAGAAACAAGGTGTGAACAGATGAGCTGCTGCTATTTTCTCCGTTCGGCATGCTTCGTTGTAGCTCTCTTGCCGGTCGCCGGCTTAGCGGCTTGCTTTGCGCGACTAGCTCTGGGGAGAGAAGGAGATAGCGCCGGAAACCTCGCCTTTTGCCTTCTTCGGCGCTGGAACCTGGTTGCTGCGCCTTCTCTTTGTCCATGTGCACACACACGATTCCTCAGCGAAAACCATGCAGAAACCTTTCCACGAGCACCCAGGGATGTGCACCCAGCACCACGTGCACGCACACGCAGCTAGAGAAAAGCACCTACCTTTTCACACACTGAAGCCTAAGCAAACGCGTGGCCACACACACGCACACATCCGCAAGCGCGCCTACTCCCATCTATTGAGGGAAAGACGGACGAGCAACGTCCTGACAGGCTTGAGGGGAAAAACGTCCGTTGACGGTTGGCGTACTGCACGCCCGCCTACGGGGCTGCAGGGGAATCCACATTTGGAAGGTACCTGAAGATGTGTGCCTGTTCTTGGAGCTCCGCTAGTAGGGTAGCAAAGACACTCGTAGGCAGTACTGAATGCTGCTCCGTGCTACTTCTCCTCCGCTGGCAAATGCTTCACAGTCGCCCTAGGAAAGACGTTTAACAATCGATCTCCAAGAGAAACGAAACACATGATGCCATAAGGCGAAAGAATAGCAGGGCATCTCTTCACAGGCTTGTCCCTGATCTATAGCTGAGGGCAAACACTTGTGTGCTTGTGGGAGAGCCTGTGTCTTTCCTGGAAGCGTTTGGGAGTTTTGCTCAGACGCGTGTTTCCTCAAGTTCAGGAATCAAGATCTAGGATACCTGCAGACAGGTGCCTGTTTGTGTGGAGACAGTCTGTTTGAAACTGTGTTCCTCAGCGCCCGCTCTTTCTCCCCGTCGCTCCACACGCCTGGGAGTCCCTTTCTTTCTCTCCACAAGCACGTGTGTTGACTTCGTCGCACATGTGCATCTGCACAAGCGTTGAGCTCAGCAGAGCGTGTCTCTTGACACTTGATGTGCGTTGGCTGTGTCTGCCTGCTCCAGTGAAGAGAGAAACGGGAAATCATCTTGGTAGAGGCAACAAAGCAAAAGCGAGGCAGGATCCACATCTGCTCAACAGAGACGGATTCCCTGCGCTGACACAGTTCACAGTTACACGAGAAGCAATCTGAGCGGTCCGTCGACCGGAGACGTGTTTCCCAAGAGGTCGTTTAGCGAGTGAACAGCAGTGTGCGCGACTTTCAGGAGTGTGCCTGGAAAGTGCCAGAATCACCAGGAGCATCTGTGCAAAAGCTGCTGCCTCTGTGACCGCATTGAGGCACGTTCGCGTGTCTGCGAGTATATAGACGGCTCTTTCGCGTTCACTCCGAGGGAAACGGTCCGCTATTGCTTCTGTGCGCACAGACGCGATTCCCTTGTCTCTTGCGAACACAGGGAACTCTGTGCATCCAAATCTACAGGCTAAGGACGCGTCTGCATATGTTTTGGTGAACAATCGAGTGTGCGTGTTCTGACAGCTGCCTCTATGCAGACGTCTCCACAGAGCCACTTCTGAATGCCCCGCAGCCCAGGACTGAATGGATACACTAACAAGTGCACCGGTGTGAGCAACCACATATGCAGAAGGACGTCTTTCATCTCACAGAAGCGCGAACGTCTTGGCGTTCAAGCACATGGCAGAAACAAGGTGTGAACAGATGAGCTGCTGCTATTTTCTCCGTTCGGCATGCTTCGTTGTAGCTCTCTTGCCGGTCGCCGGCTTAGCGGCTTGCTTTGCGCGACTAGCTCTGGGGAGAGAAGGAGATAGCGCCGGAAACCTCGCCTTTTGCCTTCTTCGGCGCTGGAACCTGGTTGCTGCGCCTTCTCTTTGTCCATGTGCACACACACGATTCCTCAGCGAAAACCATGCAGAAACCTTTCCACGAGCACCCAGGGATGTGCACCCAGCACCACGTGCACGCACACGCAGCTAGAGAAAAGCACCTACCTTTTCACACACTGAAGCCTAAGCAAACGCGTGGCCACACACACGCACACATCCGCAAGCGCGCCTACTCCCATCTATTGAGGGAAAGACGGACGAGCAACGTCCTGACAGGCTTGAGGGGAAAAACGTCCGTTGACGGTTGGCGTACTGCACGCCCGCCTACGGGGCTGCAGGGGAATCCACATTTGGAAGGTACCTGAAGATGTGTGCCTGTTCTTGGAGCTCCGCTAGTAGGGTAGCAAAGACACTCGTAGGCAGTACTGAATGCTGCTCCGTGCTACTTCTCCTCCGCTGGCAAATGCTTCACAGTCGCCCTAGGAAAGACGTTTAACAATCGATCTCCAAGAGAAACGAAACACATGATGCCATAAGGCGAAAGAATAGCAGGGCATCTCTTCACAGGCTTGTCCCTGATCTATAGCTGAGGGCAAACACTTGTGTGCTTGTGGGAGAGCCTGTGTCTTTCCTGGAAGCGTTTGGGAGTTTTGCTCAGACGCGTGTTTCCTCAAGTTCAGGAATCAAGATCTAGGATACCTGCAGACAGGTGCCTGTTTGTGTGGAGACAGTCTGTTTGAAACTGTGTTCCTCAGCGCCCGCTCTTTCTCCCCGTCGCTCCACACGCCTGGGAGTCCCTTTCTTTCTCTCCACAAGCACGTGTGTTGACTTCGTCGCACATGTGCATCTGCACAAGCGTTGAGCTCAGCAGAGCGTGTCTCTTGACACTTGATGTGCGTTGGCTGTGTCTGCCTGCTCCAGTGAAGAGAGAAACGGGAAATCATCTTGGTAGAGGCAACAAAGCAAAAGCGAGGCAGGATCCACATCTGCTCAACAGAGACGGATTCCCTGCGCTGACACAGTTCACAGTTACACGAGAAGCAATCTGAGCGGTCCGTCGACCGGAGACGTGTTTCCCAAGAGGTCGTTTAGCGAGTGAACAGCAGTGTGCGCGACTTTCAGGAGTGTGCCTGGAAAGTGCCAGAATCACCAGGAGCATCTGTGCAAAAGCTGCTGCCTCTGTGACCGCATTGAGGCACGTTCGCGTGTCTGCGAGTATATAGACGGCTCTTTCGCGTTCACTCCGAGGGAAACGGTCCGCTATTGCTTCTGTGCGCACAGACGCGATTCCCTTGTCTCTTGCGAACACAGGGAACTCTGTGCATCCAAATCTACAGGCTAAGGACGCGTCTGCATATGTTTTGGTGAACAATCGAGTGTGCGTGTTCTGACAGCTGCCTCTATGCAGACGTCTCCACAGAGCCACTTCTGAATGCCCCGCAGCCCAGGACTGAATGGATACACTAACAAGTGCACCGGTGTGAGCAACCACATATGCAGAAGGACGTCTTTCATCTCACAGAAGCGCGAACGTCTTGGCGTTCAAGCACATGGCAGAAACAAGGTGTGAACAGATGAGCTGCTGCTATTTTCTCCGTTCGGCATGCTTCGTTGTAGCTCTCTTGCCGGTCGCCGGCTTAGCGGCTTGCTTTGCGCGACTAGCTCTGGGGAGAGAAGGAGATAGCGCCGGAAACCTCGCCTTTTGCCTTCTTCGGCGCTGGAACCTGGTTGCTGCGCCTTCTCTTTGTTCATGTGCACACACACGATTCCTCAGCGAAAACCATGCAGAAACCTTTCCACGAGCACCCAGGGATGTGCACCCAGCACCACGTGCACGCACACGCAGCTAGAGAAAAGCACCTACCTTTTCACACACTGATGCCTAAGCAAACGCGTGGCCACACACACGCACACATCCGCAAGCGCGCCTACTCCCATCTATTGAGGGAAAGACGGACGAGCTCTTTGGTTGCTCTTCACAGGCTTGTCCCTGATCTATAGCTGAGGGCAAACACTTGTGTGCTTGTGGGAGAGCCTGTGTCTTTCCTGGAAGCGTTTGGGAGTTTTGCTCAGACGCGTGTTTCCTCAAGTTCAAGAATCAAGATCTAGGATACCTGCAGACAGGTGCCTGTTTGTGTGGAGACAGTCTGTTTGAAACTGTGTTCCTCAGCGCCCGCTCTTTCTCCCCGTCGCTCCACACGCCTGGGAGTCCCTTTCTTTCTCTCCACAAGCACGTGTGTTGACTTCGTCGCACATGTGCATCTGCACAAGCGTTGAGCTCAGCAGAGCGTGTCTCTTGACACTTGATGTGCGTTGGCTGTGTCTGCCTGCTCCAGTGAAGAGAGAAACGGGAAATCATCTTGGTAGAGGCAACAAAGCAAAAGCGAGGCAGGATTGACATCTGCTCAACAGAGACGGATTCCCTGCGCTGACACAGTTCACAGTTACACGAGAAGCAATCTGAGCGGTCCGTCGACCGGAGACGTGTTTCCCAAGAGGTCGTTTAGCGAGTGAACAGCAGTGTGCGCGACTTTCAGGAGTGTGCCTGGAAAGTGCCAGAATCACCAGGAGCATCTGTGCAAAAGCTGCTGCCTCTGTGACCGCATTGAGGCACGTTCGCGTGTCTGCGAGTATATAGACGGCTCTTTCGCGTTCACTCCGAGGGAAACGGTCCGCTATTGCTTCTGTGCGCACAGACGCGATTCCCTTGTCTCTTGCGAACACAGGGAACTCTGTGCATCCAAATCTACAGGCTAAGGACGCGTCTGCATATGTTTTGGTGAACAATCGAGTGTGCGTGTTCTGACAGCTGCCTCTATGCAGACGTCTCCACAGAGCCACTTCTGAATGCCCCGCAGCCCAGGACTGAATGGATACACTAACAAGTGCACCGGTGTGAGCAACCACATATGCAGAAGGACGTCTTTCATCTCACAGAAGCGCGAAAGTCTTGGCGTTCAAGCACATGGCAGAAACAAGGTGTGAACAGATGAGCTGCTGCTATTTTCTCCGTTCGGCATGCTTCGTTGTAGCTCTCTTGCCGGTCGCCGGCTTAGCGGCTTGCTTTGCGCGACTAGCTCTGGGGAGAGAAGGAGATAGCGCCGGAAACCTCGCCTTTTGCCTTCTTCGGCGCTGGAACCTGGTTGCTGCGCCTTCTCTTTGTCCATGTGCACACACACGATTCCTCAGCGAAAACCATGCAGAAACCTTTCCACGAGCACCCAGGGATGTGCACCCAGCACCACGTGCACGCACACGCAGCTAGAGAAAAGCACCTACCTTTTCACACACTGAAGCCTAAGCAAACGCGTGGCCACACACACGCACACATCCGCAAGCGCGCCTACTCCCATCTATTGAGGGAAAGACGGACGAGCAACGTCCTGACAGGCTTGAGGGGAAAAACGTCCGTTGACGGTTGGCGTACTGCACGCCCGCCTACGGGGCTGCAGGGGAATCCACATTTGGAAGGTACCTGAAGATGTGTGCCTGTTCTTGGAGCTCCGCTAGTAGGGTAGCAAAGACACTCGTAGGCAGTACTGAATGCTGCTCCGTGCTACTTCTCCTCCGCTGGCAAATGCTTCACAGTCGCCCTAGGAAAGACGTTTAACAATCGATCTCCAAGAGGAACGAAACACATGATGCCATAAGGCGAAAGAATAGCAGGGCATCTCTTCACAGGCTTGTCCCTGATCTATAGCTGAGGGCAAACACTTGTGTGCTTGTGGGAGAGCCTGTGTCTTTCCTGGAAGCGTTTGGGAGTTTTGCTCAGACGCGTGTTTCCTCAAGTTCAAGAATCAAGATCTAGGATACCTGCAGACAGGTGCCTGTTTGTGTGGAGACAGTCTGTTTGAAACTGTGTTCCTCAGCGCCCGCTCTTTCTCCCCGTCGCTCCACACGCCTGGGAGTCCCTTTCTTTCTCTCCACAAGCACGTGTGTTGACTTCGTCGCACATGTGCATCTGCACAAGCGTTGAGCTCAGCAGAGCGTGTCTCTTGACACTTGATGTGCGTTGGCTGTGTCTGCCTGCTCCAGTGAAGAGAGAAACGGGAAATCATCTTGGTAGAGGCAACAAAGCAAAGGCGAGGCAGGATTGACATCTGCTCAACAGAGACGGATTCCCTGCGCTGACACAGTTCACAGTTACACGAGAAGCAATCTGAGCGGTCCGTCGACCGGAGACGTGTTTCCCAAGAGGTCGTTTAGCGAGTGAACAGCAGTGTGCGCGACTTTCAGGAGTGTGCCTGGAAAGTGCCAGAATCACCAGGAGCATCTGTGCAAAAGCTGCTGCCTCTGTGACCGCATTGAGGCACGTTCGCGTGTCTGCGAGTATATAGACGGCTCTTTCGCGTTCACTCCGAGGGAAACGGTCCGCTATTGCTTCTGTGCGCACAGACGCGATTCCCTTGTCTCTTGCGAACACAGGGAACTCTGTGCATCCAAATCTACAGGCTAAGGACGCGTCTGCATATGTTTTGGTGAACAATCGAGTGTGCGTGTTCTGACAGCTGCCTCTATGCAGACGTCTCCACAGAGCCACTTCTGAATGCCCCGCAGCCCAGGACTGAATGGATACACTAACAAGTGCACCGGTGTGAGCAACCACATATGCAGAAGGACGTCTTTCATCTCACAGAAGCGCGAACGTCTTGGCGTTCAAGCACATGGCAGAAACAAGGTGTGAACAGATGAGCTGCTGCTATTTTCTCCGTTCGGCATGCTTCGTTGTAGCTCTCTTGCCGGTCGCCGGCTTAGCGGCTTGCTTTGCGCGACTAGCTCTGGGGAGAGAAGGAGATAGCGCCGGAAACCTCGCCTTTTGCCTTCTTCGGCGCTGGAACCTGGTTGCTGCGCCTTCTCTTTGTCCATGTGCACACACACGATTCCTCAGCGAAAACCATGCAGAAACCTTTCCACGAGCACCCAGGGATGTGCACCCAGCACCACGTGCACGCACACGCAGCTAGAGAAAAGCACCTACCTTTTCACACACTGATGCCTAAGCAAACGCGTGGCCACACACACGCACACATCCGCAAGCGCGCCTACTCCCATCTATTGAGGGAAAGACGGACGAGCTCTTTGGTTGCTCTTCACAGGCTTGTCCCTGATCTATAGCTGAGGGCAAACACTTGTGTGCTTGTGGGAGAGCCTGTGTCTTTCCTGGAAGCGTTTGGGAGTTTTGCTCAGACGCGTGTTTCCTCAAGTTCAAGAATCAAGATCTAGGATACCTGCAGACAGGTGCCTGTTTGTGTGGAGACAGTCTGTTTGAAACTGTGTTCCTCAGCGCCCGCTCTTTCTCCCCGTCGCTCCACACGCCTGGGAGTCCCTTTCTTTCTCTCCACAAGCACGTGTGTTGACTTCGTCGCACATGTGCATCTGCACAAGCGTTGAGCTCAGCAGAGCGTGTCTCTTGACACTTGATGTGCGTTGGCTGTGTCTGCCTGCTCCAGTGAAGAGAGAAACGGGAAATCATCTTGGTAGAGGCAACAAAGCAAAGGCGAGGCAGGATTGACATCTGCTCAACAGAGACGGATTCCCTGCGCTGACACAGTTCACAGTTACACGAGAAGCAATCTGAGCGGTCCGTCGACCGGAGACGTGTTTCCCAAGAGGTCGTTTAGCGAGTGAACAGCAGTGTGCGCGACTTTCAGGAGTGTGCCTGGAAAGTGCCAGAATCACCAGGAGCATCTGTGCAAAAGCTGCTGCCTCTGTGACCGCATTGAGGCACGTTCGCGTGTCTGCGAGTATATAGACGGCTCTTTCGCGTTCACTCCGAGGGAAACGGTCCGCTATTGCTTCTGTGCGCACAGACGCGATTCCCTTGTCTCTTGCGAACACAGGGAACTCTGTGCATCCAAATCTACAGGCTAAGGACGCGTCTGCATATGTTTTGGTGAACAATCGAGTGTGCGTGTTCTGACAGCTGCCTCTATGCAGACGTCTCCACAGAGCCACTTCTGAATGCCCCGCAGCCCAGGACTGAATGGATACACTAACAAGTGCACCGGTGTGAGCAACCACATATGCAGAAGGACGTCTTTCATCTCACAGAAGCGCGAACGTCTTGGCGTTCAAGCACATGGCAGAAACAAGGTGTGAACAGATGAGCTGCTGCTATTTTCTCCGTTCGGCATGCTTCGTTGTAGCTCTCTTGCCGGTCGCCGGCTTAGCGGCTTGCTTTGCGCGACTAGCTCTGGGGAGAGAAGGAGATAGCGCCGGAAACCTCGCCTTTTGCCTTCTTCGGCGCTGGAACCTGGTTGCTGCGCCTTCTCTTTGTCCATGTGCACACACACGATTCCTCAGCGAAAACCATGCAGAAACCTTTCCACGAGCACCCAGGGATGTGCACCCAGCACCACGTGCACGCACACGCAGCTAGAGAAAAGCACCTACCTTTTCACACACTGAAGCCTAAGCAAACGCGTGGCCACACACACGCACACATCCGCAAGCGCGCCTACTCCCATCTATTGAGGGAAAGACGGACGAGCTCTTTGGTTGCTCTTCACAGGCTTGTCCCTGATCTATAGCTGAGGGCAAACACTTGTGTGCTTGTGGGAGAGCCTGTGTCTTTCCTGGAAGCGTTTGGGAGTTTTGCTCAGACGCGTGTTTCCTCAAGTTCAAGAATCAAGATCTAGGATACCTGCAGACAGGTGCCTGTTTGTGTGGAGACAGTCTGTTTGAAACTGTGTTCCTCAGCGCCCGCTCTTTCTCCCCGTCGCTCCACACGCCTGGGAGTCCCTTTCTTTCTCTCCACAAGCACGTGTGTTGACTTCGTCGCACATGTGCATCTGCACAAGCGTTGAGCTCAGCAGAGCGTGTCTCTTGACACTTGATGTGCGTTGGCTGTGTCTGCCTGCTCCAGTGAAGAGAGAAACGGGAAATCATCTTGGTAGAGGCAACAAAGCAAAAGCGAGGCAGGATTGACATCTGCTCAACAGAGACGGATTCCCTGCGCTGACACAGTTCACAGTTACACGAGAAGCAATCTGAGCGGTCCGTCGACCGGAGACGTGTTTCCCAAGAGGTCGTTTAGCGAGTGAACAGCAGTGTGCGCGACTTTCAGGAGTGTGCCTGGAAAGTGCCAGAATCACCAGGAGCATCTGTGCAAAAGCTGCTGCCTCTGTGACCGCATTGAGGCACGTTCGCGTGTCTGCGAGTATATAGACGGCTCTTTCGCGTTCACTCCGAGGGAAACGGTCCGCTATTGCTTCTGTGCGCACAGACGCGATTCCCTTGTCTCTTGCGAACACAGGGAACTCTGTGCATCCAAATCTACAGGCTAAGGACGCGTCTGCATATGTTTTGGTGAACAATCGAGTGTGCGTGTTCTGACAGCTGCCTCTATGCAGACGTCTCCACAGAGCCACTTCTGAATGCCCCGCAGCCCAGGACTGAATGGATACACTAACAAGTGCACCGGTGTGAGCAACCACATATGCAGAAGGACGTCTTTCATCTCACAGAAGCGCGAACGTCTTGGCGTTCAAGCACATGGCAGAAACAAGGTGTGAACAGATGAGCTGCTGCTATTTTCTCCGTTCGGCATGCTTCGTTGTAGCTCTCTTGCCGGTCGCCGGCTTAGCGGCTTGCTTTGCGCGACTAGCTCTGGGGAGAGAAGGAGATAGCGCCGGAAACCTCGCCTTTTGCCTTCTTCGGCGCTGGAACCTGGTTGCTGCGCCTTCTCTTTGTCCATGTGCACACACACGATTCCTCAGCGAAAACCATGCAGAAACCTTTCCACGAGCACCCAGGGATGTGCACCCAGCACCACGTGCACGCACACGCAGCTAGAGAAAAGCACCTACCTTTTCACACACTGAAGCCTAAGCAAACGCGTGGCCACACACACGCACACATCCGCAAGCGCGCCTACTCCCATCTATTGAGGGAAAGACGGACGAGCAACGTCCTGACAGGCTTGAGGGGAAAAACGTCCGTTGACGGTTGGCGTACTGCACGCCCGCCTACGGGGCTGCAGGGGAATCCACATTTGGAAGGTACCTGAAGATGTGTGCCTGTTCTTGGAGCTCCGCTAGTAGGGTAGCAAAGACACTCGTAGGCAGTACTGAATGCTGCTCCGTGCTACTTCTCCTCCGCTGGCAAATGCTTCACAGTCGCCCTAGGAAAGACGTTTAACAATCGATCTCCAAGAGAAACGAAACACATGATGCCATAAGGCGAAAGAATAGCAGGGCATCTCTTCACAGGCTTGTCCCTGATCTATAGCTGAGGGCAAACACTTGTGTGCTTGTGGGAGAGCCTGTGTCTTTCCTGGAAGCGTTTGGGAGTTTTGCTCAGACGCGTGTTTCCTCAAGTTCAAGAATCAAGATCTAGGATACCTGCAGACAGGTGCCTGTTTGTGTGGAGACAGTCTGTTTGAAACTGTGTTCCTCAGCGCCCGCTCTTTCTCCCCGTCGCTCCACACGCCTGGGAGTCCCTTTCTTTCTCTCCACAAGCACGTGTGTTGACTTCGTCGCACATGTGCATCTGCACAAGCGTTGAGCTCAGCAGAGCGTGTCTCTTGACACTTGATGTGCGTTGGCTGTGTCTGCCTGCTCCAGTGAAGAGAGAAACGGGAAATCATCTTGGTAGAGGCAACAAAGCAAAAGCGAGGCAGGATCCACATCTGCTCAACAGAGACGGATTCCCTGCGCTGACACAGTTCACAGTTACACGAGAAGCAATCTGAGCGGTCCGTCGACCGGAGACGTGTTTCCCAAGAGGTCGTTTAGCGAGTGAACAGCAGTGTGCGCGACTTTCAGGAGTGTGCCTGGAAAGTGCCAGAATCACCAGGAGCATCTGTGCAAAAGCTGCTGCCTCTGTGACCGCATTGAGGCACGTTCGCATGTCTGCGAGTATATAGACGGCTCTTTCGCGTTCACTCCGAGGGAAACGGTCCGCTATTGCTTCTGTGCGCACAGACGCGATTCCCTTGTCTCTTGCGAACACAGGGAACTCTGTGCATCCAAATCTACAGGCTAAGGACGCGTCTGCATATGTTTTGGTGAACAATCGAGTGTGCGTGTTCTGACAGCTGCCTCTATGCAGACGTCTCCACAGAGCCACTTCTGAATGCCCCGCAGCCCAGGACTGAATGGATACACTAACAAGTGCACCGGTGTGAGCAACCACATATGCAGAAGGACGTCTTTCATCTCACAGAAGCGCAAACGTCTTGGCGTTCAAGCACATGGCAGAAACAAGGTGTGAACAGATGAGCTGCTGCTATTTTCTCCGTTCGGCATGCTTCGTTGTAGCTCTCTTGCCGGTCGCCGGCTTAGCGGCTTGCTTTGCGCGACTAGCTCTGGGGAGAGAAGGAGATAGCGCCGGAAACCTCGCCTTTTGCCTTCTTCGGCGCTGGAACCTGGTTGCTGCGCCTTCTCTTTGTCCATGTGCACACACACGATTCCTCAGCGAAAACCATGCAGAAACCTTTCCACGAGCACCCAGGGATGTGCACCCAGCACCACGTGCACGCACACGCAGCTAGAGAAAAGCACCTACCTTTTCACACACTGATGCCTAAGCAAACGCGTGGCCACACACACGCACACATCCGCAAGCGCGCCTACTCCCATCTATTGAGGGAAAGACGGACGAGCTCTTTGGTTGCTCTTCACAGGCTTGTCCCTGATCTATAGCTGAGGGCAAACACTTGTGTGCTTGTGGGAGAGCCTGTGTCTTTCCTGGAAGCGTTTGGGAGTTTTGCTCAGACGCGTGTTTCCTCAAGTTCAAGAATCAAGATCTAGGATACCTGCAGACAGGTGCCTGTTTGTGTGGAGACAGTCTGTTTGAAACTGTGTTCCTCAGCGCCCGCTCTTTCTCCCCGTCGCTCCACACGCCTGGGAGTCCCTTTCTTTCTCTCCACAAGCACGTGTGTTGACTTCGTCGCACATGTGCATCTGCACAAGCGTTGAGCTCAGCAGAGCGTGTCTCTTGACACTTGATGTGCGTTGGCTGTGTCTGCCTGCTCCAGTGAAGAGAGAAACGGGAAATCATCTTGGTAGAGGCAACAAAGCAAAGGCGAGGCAGGATTGACATCTGCTCAACAGAGACGGATTCCCTGCGCTGACACAGTTCACAGTTACACGAGAAGCAATCTGAGCGGTCCGTCGACCGGAGACGTGTTTCCCAAGAGGTCGTTTAGCGAGTGAACAGCAGTGTGCGCGACTTTCAGGAGTGTGCCTGGAAAGTGCCAGAATCACCAGGAGCATCTGTGCAAAAGCTGCTGCCTCTGTGACCGCATTGAGGCACGTTCGCGTGTCTGCGAGTATATAGACGGCTCTTTCGCGTTCACTCCGAGGGAAACGGTCCGCTATTGCTTCTGTGCGCACAGACGCGATTCCCTTGTCTCTTGCGAACACAGGGAACTCTGTGCATCCAAATCTACAGGCTAAGGACGCGTCTGCATATGTTTTGGTGAACAATCGAGTGTGCGTGTTCTGACAGCTGCCTCTATGCAGACGTCTCCACAGAGCCACTTCTGAATGCCCCGCAGCCCAGGACTGAATGGATACACTAACAAGTGCACCGGTGTGAGCAACCACATATGCAGAAGGACGTCTTTCATCTCACAGAAGCGCGAACGTCTTGGCGTTCAAGCACATGGCAGAAACAAGGTGTGAACAGATGAGCTGCTGCTATTTTCTCCGTTCGGCATGCTTCGTTGTAGCTCTCTTGCCGGTCGCCGGCTTAGCGGCTTGCTTTGCGCGACTAGCTCTGGGGAGAGAAGGAGATAGCGCCGGAAACCTCGCCTTTTGCCTTCTTCGGCGCTGGAACCTGGTTGCTGCGCCTTCTCTTTGTCCATGTGCACACACACGATTCCTCAGCGAAAACCATGCAGAAACCTTTCCACGAGCACCCAGGGATGTGCACCCAGCACCACGTGCACGCACACGCAGCTAGAGAAAAGCACCTACCTTTTCACACACTGATGCCTAAGCAAACGCGTGGCCACACACACGCACACATCCGCAAGCGCGCCTACTCCCATCTATTGAGGGAAAGACGGACGAGCAACGTCCTGACAGGCTTGAGGGGAAAAACGTCCGTTGAAGGTTGGCGTACTGCACGCCCGCCTACGGGGCTGCAGGGGAATCCACATTTGGAAGGTACCTGAAGATGTGTGCCTGTTCTTGGAGCTCCGCTAGTAGGGTAGCAAAGACACTCGTAGGCAGTACTGAATGCTGCTCCGTGCTACTTCTCCTCCGCTGGCAAATGCTTCACAGTCGCCCTAGGAAAGACGTTTAACAATCGATCTCCAAGAGGAACGAAACACATGATGCCATAAGGCGAAAGAATAGCAGGGCATCTCTTCACAGGCTTGTCCCTGATCTATAGCTGAGGGCAAACACTTGTGTGCTTGTGGGAGAGCCTGTGTCTTTCCTGGAAGCGTTTGGGAGTTTTGCTCAGACGCGTGTTTCCTCAAGTTCAAGAATCAAGATCTAGGATACCTGCAGACAGGTGCCTGTTTGTGTGGAGACAGTCTGTTTGAAACTGTGTTCCTCAGCGCCCGCTCTTTCTCCCCGTCGCTCCACACGCCTGGGAGTCCCTTTCTTTCTCTCCACAAGCACGTGTGTTGACTTCGTCGCACATGTGCATCTGCACAAGCGTTGAGCTCAGCAGAGCGTGTCTCTTGACACTTGATGTGCGTTGGCTGTGTCTGCCTGCTCCAGTGAAGAGAGAAACGGGAAATCATCTTGGTAGAGGCAACAAAGCAAAAGCGAGGCAGGATCCACATCTGCTCAACAGAGACGGATTCCCTGCGCTGACACAGTTCACAGTTACACGAGAAGCAATCTGAGCGGTCCGTCGACCGGAGACGTGTTTCCCAAGAGGTCGTTTAGCGAGTGAACAGCAGTGTGCGCGACTTTCAGGAGTGTGCCTGGAAAGTGCCAGAATCACCAGGAGCATCTGTGCAAAAGCTGCTGCCTCTGTGACCGCATTGAGGCACGTTCGCGTGTCTGCGAGTATATAGACGGCTCTTTCGCGTTCACTCCGAGGGAAACGGTCCGCTATTGCTTCTGTGCGCACAGACGCGATTCCCTTGTCTCTTGCGAACACAGGGAACTCTGTGCATCCAAATCTACAGGCTAAGGACGCGTCTGCATATGTTTTGGTGAACAATCGAGTGTGCGTGTTCTGACAGCTGCCTCTATGCAGACGTCTCCACAGAGCCACTTCTGAATGCCCCGCAGCCCAGGACTGAATGGATACACTAACAAGTGCACCGGTGTGAGCAACCACATATGCAGAAGGACGTCTTTCATCTCACAGAAGCGCGAACGTCTTGGCGTTCAAGCACATGGCAGAAACAAGGTGTGAACAGATGAGCTGCTGCTATTTTCTCCGTTCGGCATGCTTCGTTGTAGCTCTCTTGCCGGTCGCCGGCTTAGCGGCTTGCTTTGCGCGACTAGCTCTGGGGAGAGAAGGAGATAGCGCCGGAAACCTCGCCTTTTGCCTTCTTCGGCGCTGGAACCTGGTTGCTGCGCCTTCTCTTTGTCCATGTGCACACACACGATTCCTCAGCGAAAACCATGCAGAAACCTTTCCACGAGCACCCAGGGATGTGCACCCAGCACCACGTGCACGCACACGCAGCTAGAGAAAAGCACCTACCTTTTCACACACTGATGCCTAAGCAAACGCGTGGCCACACACACGCACACATCCGCAAGCGCGCCTACTCCCATCTATTGAGGGAAAGACGGACGAGCTCTTTGGTTGCTCTTCACAGGCTTGTCCCTGATCTATAGCTGAGGGCAAACACTTGTGTGCTTGTGGGAGAGCCTGTGTCTTTCCTGGAAGCGTTTGGGAGTTTTGCTCAGACGCGTGTTTCCTCAAGTTCAAGAATCAAGATCTAGGATACCTGCAGACAGGTGCCTGTTTGTGTGGAGACAGTCTGTTTGAAACTGTGTTCCTCAGCGCCCGCTCTTTCTCCCCGTCGCTCCACACGCCTGGGAGTCCCTTTCTTTCTCTCCACAAGCACGTGTGTTGACTTCGTCGCACATGTGCATCTGCACAAGCGTTGAGCTCAGCAGAGCGTGTCTCTTGACACTTGATGTGCGTTGGCTGTGTCTGCCTGCTCCAGTGAAGAGAGAAACGGGAAATCATCTTGGTAGAGGCAACAAAGCAAAGGCGAGGCAGGATTGACATCTGCTCAACAGAGACGGATTCCCTGCGCTGACACAGTTCACAGTTACACGAGAAGCAATCTGAGCGGTCCGTCGACCGGAGACGTGTTTCCCAAGAGGTCGTTTAGCGAGTGAACAGCAGTGTGCGCGACTTTCAGGAGTGTGCCTGGAAAGTGCCAGAATCACCAGGAGCATCTGTGCAAAAGCTGCTGCCTCTGTGACCGCATTGAGGCACGTTCGCGTGTCTGCGAGTATATAGACGGCTCTTTCGCGTTCACTCCGAGGGAAACGGTCCGCTATTGCTTCTGTGCGCACAGACGCGATTCCCTTGTCTCTTGCGAACACAGGGAACTCTGTGCATCCAAATCTACAGGCTAAGGACGCGTCTGCATATGTTTTGGTGAACAATCGAGTGTGCGTGTTCTGACAGCTGCCTCTATGCAGACGTCTCCACAGAGCCACTTCTGAATGCCCCGCAGCCCAGGACTGAATGGATACACTAACAAGTGCACCGGTGTGAGCAACCACATATGCAGAAGGACGTCTTTCATCTCACAGAAGCGCGAACGTCTTGGCGTTCAAGCACATGGCAGAAACAAGGTGTGAACAGATGAGCTGCTGCTATTTTCTCCGTTCGGCATGCTTCGTTGTAGCTCTCTTGCCGGTCGCCGGCTTAGCGGCTTGCTTTGCGCGACTAGCTCTGGGGAGAGAAGGAGATAGCGCCGGAAACCTCGCCTTTTGCCTTCTTCGGCGCTGGAACCTGGTTGCTGCGCCTTCTCTTTGTCCATGTGCACACACACGATTCCTCAGCGAAAACCATGCAGAAACCTTTCCACGAGCACCCAGGGATGTGCACCCAGCACCACGTGCACGCACACGCAGCTAGAGAAAAGCACCTACCTTTTCACACACTGATGCCTAAGCAAACGCGTGGCCACACACACGCACACATCCGCAAGCGCGCCTACTCCCATCTACTGAGAGAAAGACGGACGAGCTCTTTGGTTGCTCTTCACAGGCTTGTCCCTGATCTATAGCTGAGGGCAAACACTTGTGTGCTTGTGGGAGAGCCTGTGTCTTTCCTGGAAGCGTTTGGGAGTTTTGCTCAGACGCGTGTTTCCTCAAGTTCAAGAATCAAGATCTAGGATACCTGCAGACAGGTGCCTGTTTGTGTGGAGACAGTCTGTTTGAAACTGTGTTCCTCAGCGCCCGCTCTTTCTCCCCGTCGCTCCACACGCCTGGGAGTCCCTTTCTTTCTCTCCACAAGCACGTGTGTTGACTTCGTCGCACATGTGCATCTGCACAAGCGTTGAGCTCAGCAGAGCGTGTCTCTTGACACTTGATGTGCGTTGGCTGTGTCTGCCTGCTCCAGTGAAGAGAGAAACGGGAAATCATCTTGGTAGAGGCAACAAAGCAAAAGCGAGGCAGGATTGACATCTGCTCAACAGAGACGGATTCCCTGCGCTGACACAGTTCACAGTTACACGAGAAGCAATCTGAGCGGTCCGTCGACCGGAGACGTGTTTCCCAAGAGGTCGTTTAGCGAGTGAACAGCAGTGTGCGCGACTTTCAGGAGTGTGCCTGGAAAGTGCCAGAATCACCAGGAGCATCTGTGCAAAAGCTGCTGCCTCTGTGACCGCATTGAGGCACGTTCGCGTGTCTGCGAGTATATAGACGGCTCTTTCGCGTTCACTCCGAGGGAAACGGTCCGCTATTGCTTCTGTGCGCACAGACGCGATTCCCTTGTCTCTTGCGAACACAGGGAACTCTGTGCATCCAAATCTACAGGCTAAGGACGCGTCTGCATATGTTTTGGTGAACAATCGAGTGTGCGTGTTCTGACAGCTGCCTCTATGCAGACGTCTCCACAGAGCCACTTCTGAATGCCCCGCAGCCCAGGACTGAATGGATACACTAACAAGTGCACCGGTGTGAGCAACCACATATGCAGAAGGACGTCTTTCATCTCACAGAAGCGCGAACGTCTTGGCGTTCAAGCACATGGCAGAAACAAGGTGTGAACAGATGAGCTGCTGCTATTTTCTCCGTTCGGCATGCTTCGTTGTAGCTCTCTTGCCGGTCGCCGGCTTAGCGGCTTGCTTTGCGCGACTAGCTCTGGGGAGAGAAGGAGATAGCGCCGGAAACCTCGCCTTTTGCCTTCTTCGGCGCTGGAACCTGGTTGCTGCGCCTTCTCTTTGTCCATGTGCACACACACGATTCCTCAGCGAAAACCATGCAGAAACCTTTCCACGAGCACCCAGGGATGTGCACCCAGCACCACGTGCACGCACACGCAGCTAGAGAAAAGCACCTACCTTTTCACACACTGATGCCTAAGCAAACGCGTGGCCACACACACGCACACATCCGCAAGCGCGCCTACTCCCATCTATTGAGGGAAAGACGGACGAGCAACGTCCTGACAGGCTTGAGGGGAAAAACGTCCGTTGAAGGTTGGCGTACTGCACGCCCGCCTACGGGGCTGCAGGGGAATCCACATTTGGAAGGTACCTGAAGATGTGTGCCTGTTCTTGGAGCTCCGCTAGTAGGGTAGCAAAGACACTCGTAGGCAGTACTGAATGCTGCTCCGTGCTACTTCTCCTCCGCTGGCAAATGCTTCACAGTCGCCCTAGGAAAGACGTTTAACAATCGATCTCCAAGAGGAACGAAACACATGATGCCATAAGGCGAAAGAATAGCAGGGCATCTCTTCACAGGCTTGTCCCTGATCTATAGCTGAGGGCAAACACTTGTGTGCTTGTGGGAGAGCCTGTGTCTTTCCTGGAAGCGTTTGGGAGTTTTGCTCAGACGCGTGTTTCCTCAAGTTCAAGAATCAAGATCTAGGATACCTGCAGACAGGTGCCTGTTTGTGTGGAGACAGTCTGTTTGAAACTGTGTTCCTCAGCGCCCGCTCTTTCTCCCCGTCGCTCCACACGCCTGGGAGTCCCTTTCTTTCTCTCCACAAGCACGTGTGTTGACTTCGTCGCACATGTGCATCTGCACAAGCGTTGAGCTCAGCAGAGCGTGTCTCTTGACACTTGATGTGCGTTGGCTGTGTCTGCCTGCTCCAGTGAAGAGAGAAACGGGAAATCATCTTGGTAGAGGCAACAAAGCAAAAGCGAGGCAGGATCCACATCTGCTCAACAGAGACGGATTCCCTGCGCTGACACAGTTCACAGTTACACGAGAAGCAATCTGAGCGGTCCGTCGACCGGAGACGTGTTTCCCAAGAGGTCGTTTAGCGAGTGAACAGCAGTGTGCGCGACTTTCAGGAGTGTGCCTGGAAAGTGCCAGAATCACCAGGAGCATCTGTGCAAAAGCTGCTGCCTCTGTGACCGCATTGAGGCACGTTCGCGTGTCTGCGAGTATATAGACGGCTCTTTCGCGTTCACTCCGAGGGAAACGGTCCGCTATTGCTTCTGTGCGCACAGACGCGATTCCCTTGTCTCTTGCGAACACAGGGAACTCTGTGCATCCAAATCTACAGGCTAAGGACGCGTCTGCATATGTTTTGGTGAACAATCGAGTGTGCGTGTTCTGACAGCTGCCTCTATGCAGACGTCTCCACAGAGCCACTTCTGAATGCCCCGCAGCCCAGGACTGAATGGATACACTAACAAGTGCACCGGTGTGAGCAACCACATATGCAGAAGGACGTCTTTCATCTCACAGAAGCGCGAACGTCTTGGCGTTCAAGCACATGGCAGAAACAAGGTGTGAACAGATGAGCTGCTGCTATTTTCTCCGTTCGGCATGCTTCGTTGTAGCTCTCTTGCCGGTCGCCGGCTTAGCGGCTTGCTTTGCGCGACTAGCTCTGGGGAGAGAAGGAGATAGCGCCGGAAACCTCGCCTTTTGCCTTCTTCGGCGCTGGAACCTGGTTGCTGCGCCTTCTCTTTGTCCATGTGCACACACACGATTCCTCAGCGAAAACCATGCAGAAACCTTTCCACGAGCACCCAGGGATGTGCACCCAGCACCACGTGCACGCACACGCAGCTAGAGAAAAGCACCTACCTTTTCACACACTGATGCCTAAGCAAACGCGTGGCCACACACACGCACACATCCGCAAGCGCGCCTACTCC
Organism: Patagioenas fasciata; assembly: GCF_037038585.1. NCBI lineage: Eukaryota > Metazoa > Chordata > Aves > Columbiformes > Columbidae > Patagioenas > Patagioenas fasciata. The sequence goes on along the minus strand of NW_027288561.1, from coordinate 92,413 downwards.
CATCTATTGAGGGAAAGACGGACGAGCTCTTTGGTTGCTCTTCACAGGCTTGTCCCTGATCTATAGCTGAGGGCAAACACTTGTGTGCTTGTGGGAGAGCCTGTGTCTTTCCTGGAAGCGTTTGGGAGTTTTGCTCAGACGCGTGTTTCCTCAAGTTCAAGAATCAAGATCTAGGATACCTGCAGACAGGTGCCTGTTTGTGTGGAGACAGTCTGTTTGAAACTGTGTTCCTCAGCGCCCGCTCTTTCTCCCCGTCGCTCCACACGCCTGGGAGTCCCTTTCTTTCTCTCCACAAGCACGTGTGTTGACTTCGTCGCACATGTGCATCTGCACAAGCGTTGAGCTCAGCAGAGCGTGTCTCTTGACACTTGATGTGCGTTGGCTGTGTCTGCCTGCTCCAGTGAAGAGAGAAACGGGAAATCATCTTGGTAGAGGCAACAAAGCAAAGGCGAGGCAGGATTGACATCTGCTCAACAGAGACGGATTCCCTGCGCTGACACAGTTCACAGTTACACGAGAAGCAATCTGAGCGGTCCGTCGACCGGAGACGTGTTTCCCAAGAGGTCGTTTAGCGAGTGAACAGCAGTGTGCGCGACTTTCAGGAGTGTGCCTGGAAAGTGCCAGAATCACCAGGAGCATCTGTGCAAAAGCTGCTGCCTCTGTGACCGCATTGAGGCACGTTCGCGTGTCTGCGAGTATATAGACGGCTCTTTCGCGTTCACTCCGAGGGAAACGGTCCGCTATTGCTTCTGTGCGCACAGACGCGATTCCCTTGTCTCTTGCGAACACAGGGAACTCTGTGCATCCAAATCTACAGGCTAAGGACGCGTCTGCATATGTTTTGGTGAACAATCGAGTGTGCGTGTTCTGACAGCTGCCTCTATGCAGACGTCTCCACAGAGCCACTTCTGAATGCCCCGCAGCCCAGGACTGAATGGATACACTAACAAGTGCACCGGTGTGAGCAACCACATATGCAGAAGGACGTCTTTCATCTCACAGAAGCGCGAACGTCTTGGCGTTCAAGCACATGGCAGAAACAAGGTGTGAACAGATGAGCTGCTGCTATTTTCTCCGTTCGGCATGCTTCGTTGTAGCTCTCTTGCCGGTCGCCGGCTTAGCGGCTTGCTTTGCGCGACTAGCTCTGGGGAGAGAAGGAGATAGCGCCGGAAACCTCGCCTTTTGCCTTCTTCGGCGCTGGAACCTGGTTGCTGCGCCTTCTCTTTGTCCATGTGCACACACACGATTCCTCAGCGAAAACCATGCAGAAACCTTTCCACGAGCACCCAGGGATGTGCACCCAGCACCACGTGCACGCACACGCAGCTAGAGAAAAGCACCTACCTTTTCACACACTGATGCCTAAGCAAACGCGTGGCCACACACACGCACACATCCGCAAGCGCGCCTACTCCCATCTACTGAGAGAAAGACGGACGAGCTCTTTGGTTGCTCTTCACAGGCTTGTCCCTGATCTATAGCTGAGGGCAAACACTTGTGTGCTTGTGGGAGAGCCTGTGTCTTTCCTGGAAGCGTTTGGGAGTTTTGCTCAGACGCGTGTTTCCTCAAGTTCAAGAATCAAGATCTAGGATACCTGCAGACAGGTGCCTGTTTGTGTGGAGACAGTCTGTTTGAAACTGTGTTCCTCAGCGCCCGCTCTTTCTCCCCGTCGCTCCACACGCCTGGGAGTCCCTTTCTTTCTCTCCACAAGCACGTGTGTTGACTTCGTCGCACATGTGCATCTGCACAAGCGTTGAGCTCAGCAGAGCGTGTCTCTTGACACTTGATGTGCGTTGGCTGTGTCTGCCTGCTCCAGTGAAGAGAGAAACGGGAAATCATCTTGGTAGAGGCAACAAAGCAAAAGCGAGGCAGGATTGACATCTGCTCAACAGAGACGGATTCCCTGCGCTGACACAGTTCACAGTTACACGAGAAGCAATCTGAGCGGTCCGTCGACCGGAGACGTGTTTCCCAAGAGGTCGTTTAGCGAGTGAACAGCAGTGTGCGCGACTTTCAGGAGTGTGCCTGGAAAGTGCCAGAATCACCAGGAGCATCTGTGCAAAAGCTGCTGCCTCTGTGACCGCATTGAGGCACGTTCGCGTGTCTGCGAGTATATAGACGGCTCTTTCGCGTTCACTCCGAGGGAAACGGTCCGCTATTGCTTCTGTGCGCACAGACGCGATTCCCTTGTCTCTTGCGAACACAGGGAACTCTGTGCATCCAAATCTACAGGCTAAGGACGCGTCTGCATATGTTTTGGTGAACAATCGAGTGTGCGTGTTCTGACAGCTGCCTCTATGCAGACGTCTCCACAGAGCCACTTCTGAATGCCCCGCAGCCCAGGACTGAATGGATACACTAACAAGTGCACCGGTGTGAGCAACCACATATGCAGAAGGACGTCTTTCATCTCACAGAAGCGCGAACGTCTTGGCGTTCAAGCACATGGCAGAAACAAGGTGTGAACAGATGAGCTGCTGCTATTTTCTCCGTTCGGCATGCTTCGTTGTAGCTCTCTTGCCGGTCGCCGGCTTAGCGGCTTGCTTTGCGCGACTAGCTCTGGGGAGAGAAGGAGATAGCGCCGGAAACCTCGCCTTTTGCCTTCTTCGGCGCTGGAACCTGGTTGCTGCGCCTTCTCTTTGTCCATGTGCACACACACGATTCCTCAGCGAAAACCATGCAGAAACCTTTCCACGAGCACCCAGGGATGTGCACCCAGCACCACGTGCACGCACACGCAGCTAGAGAAAAGCACCTACCTTTTCACACACTGAAGCCTAAGCAAACGCGTGGCCACACACACGCACACATCCGCAAGCGCGCCTACTCCCATCTATTGAGGGAAAGACGGACGAGCTCTTTGGTTGCTCTTCACAGGCTTGTCCCTGATCTATAGCTGAGGGCAAACACTTGTGTGCTTGTGGGAGAGCCTGTGTCTTTCCTGGAAGCGTTTGGGAGTTTTGCTCAGACGCGTGTTTCCTCAAGTTCAAGAATCAAGATCTAGGATACCTGCAGACAGGTGCCTGTTTGTGTGGAGACAGTCTGTTTGAAACTGTGTTCCTCAGCGCCCGCTCTTTCTCCCCGTCGCTCCACACGCCTGGGAGTCCCTTTCTTTCTCTCCACAAGCACGTGTGTTGACTTCGTCGCACATGTGCATCTGCACAAGCGTTGAGCTCAGCAGAGCGTGTCTCTTGACACTTGATGTGCGTTGGCTGTGTCTGCCTGCTCCAGTGAAGAGAGAAACGGGAAATCATCTTGGTAGAGGCAACAAAGCAAAAGCGAGGCAGGATTGACATCTGCTCAACAGAGACGGATTCCCTGCGCTGACACAGTTCACAGTTACACGAGAAGCAATCTGAGCGGTCCGTCGACCGGAGACGTGTTTCCCAAGAGGTCGTTTAGCGAGTGAACAGCAGTGTGCGCGACTTTCAGGAGTGTGCCTGGAAAGTGCCAGAATCACCAGGAGCATCTGTGCAAAAGCTGCTGCCTCTGTGACCGCATTGAGGCACGTTCGCGTGTCTGCGAGTATATAGACGGCTCTTTCGCGTTCACTCCGAGGGAAACGGTCCGCTATTGCTTCTGTGCGCACAGACGCGATTCCCTTGTCTCTTGCGAACACAGGGAACTCTGTGCATCCAAATCTACAGGCTAAGGACGCGTCTGCATATGTTTTGGTGAACAATCGAGTGTGCGTGTTCTGACAGCTGCCTCTATGCAGACGTCTCCACAGAGCCACTTCTGAATGCCCCGCAGCCCAGGACTGAATGGATACACTAACAAGTGCACCGGTGTGAGCAACCACATATGCAGAAGGACGTCTTTCATCTCACAGAAGCGCGAACGTCTTGGCGTTCAAGCACATGGCAGAAACAAGGTGTGAACAGATGAGCTGCTGCTATTTTCTCCGTTCGGCATGCTTCGTTGTAGCTCTCTTGCCGGTCGCCGGCTTAGCGGCTTGCTTTGCGCGACTAGCTCTGGGGAGAGAAGGAGATAGCGCCGGAAACCTCGCCTTTTGCCTTCTTCGGCGCTGGAACCTGGTTGCTGCGCCTTCTCTTTGTCCATGTGCACACACACGATTCCTCAGCGAAAACCATGCAGAAACCTTTCCACGAGCACCCAGGGATGTGCACCCAGCACCACGTGCACGCACACGCAGCTAGAGAAAAGCACCTACCTTTTCACACACTGATGCCTAAGCAAACGCGTGGCCACACACACGCACACATCCGCAAGCGCGCCTACTCCCATCTATTGAGGGAAAGACGGACGAGCTCTTTGGTTGCTCTTCACAGGCTTGTCCCTGATCTATAGCTGAGGGCAAACACTTGTGTGCTTGTGGGAGAGCCTGTGTCTTTCCTGGAAGCGTTTGGGAGTTTTGCTCAGACGCGTGTTTCCTCAAGTTCAAGAATCAAGATCTAGGATACCTGCAGACAGGTGCCTGTTTGTGTGGAGACAGTCTGTTTGAAACTGTGTTCCTCAGCGCCCGCTCTTTCTCCCCGTCGCTCCACACGCCTGGGAGTCCCTTTCTTTCTCTCCACAAGCACGTGTGTTGACTTCGTCGCACATGTGCATCTGCACAAGCGTTGAGCTCAGCAGAGCGTGTCTCTTGACACTTGATGTGCGTTGGCTGTGTCTGCCTGCTCCAGTGAAGAGAGAAACGGGAAATCATCTTGGTAGAGGCAACAAAGCAAAGGCGAGGCAGGATTGACATCTGCTCAACAGAGACGGATTCCCTGCGCTGACACAGTTCACAGTTACACGAGAAGCAATCTGAGCGGTCCGTCGACCGGAGACGTGTTTCCCAAGAGGTCGTTTAGCGAGTGAACAGCAGTGTGCGCGACTTTCAGGAGTGTGCCTGGAAAGTGCCAGAATCACCAGGAGCATCTGTGCAAAAGCTGCTGCCTCTGTGACCGCATTGAGGCACGTTCGCGTGTCTGCGAGTATATAGACGGCTCTTTCGCGTTCACTCCGAGGGAAACGGTCCGCTATTGCTTCTGTGCGCACAGACGCGATTCCCTTGTCTCTTGCGAACACAGGGAACTCTGTGCATCCAAATCTACAGGCTAAGGACGCGTCTGCATATGTTTTGGTGAACAATCGAGTGTGCGTGTTCTGACAGCTGCCTCTATGCAGACGTCTCCACAGAGCCACTTCTGAATGCCCCGCAGCCCAGGACTGAATGGATACACTAACAAGTGCACCGGTGTGAGCAACCACATATGCAGAAGGACGTCTTTCATCTCACAGAAGCGCGAACGTCTTGGCGTTCAAGCACATGGCAGAAACAAGGTGTGAACAGATGAGCTGCTGCTATTTTCTCCGTTCGGCATGCTTCGTTGTAGCTCTCTTGCCGGTCGCCGGCTTAGCGGCTTGCTTTGCGCGACTAGCTCTGGGGAGAGAAGGAGATAGCGCCGGAAACCTCGCCTTTTGCCTTCTTCGGCGCTGGAACCTGGTTGCTGCGCCTTCTCTTTGTCCATGTGCACACACACGATTCCTCAGCGAAAACCATGCAGAAACCTTTCCACGAGCACCCAGGGATGTGCACCCAGCACCACGTGCACGCACACGCAGCTAGAGAAAAGCACCTACCTTTTCACACACTGATGCCTAAGCAAACGCGTGGCCACACACACGCACACATCCGCAAGCGCGCCTACTCCCATCTATTGAGGGAAAGACGGACGAGCTCTTTGGTTGCTCTTCACAGGCTTGTCCCTGATCTATAGCTGAGGGCAAACACTTGTGTGCTTGTGGGAGAGCCTGTGTCTTTCCTGGAAGCGTTTGGGAGTTTTGCTCAGACGCGTGTTTCCTCAAGTTCAAGAATCAAGATCTAGGATACCTGCAGACAGGTGCCTGTTTGTGTGGAGACAGTCTGTTTGAAACTGTGTTCCTCAGCGCCCGCTCTTTCTCCCCGTCGCTCCACACGCCTGGGAGTCCCTTTCTTTCTCTCCACAAGCACGTGTGTTGACTTCGTCGCACATGTGCATCTGCACAAGCGTTGAGCTCAGCAGAGCGTGTCTCTTGACACTTGATGTGCGTTGGCTGTGTCTGCCTGCTCCAGTGAAGAGAGAAACGGGAAATCATCTTGGTAGAGGCAACAAAGCAAAGGCGAGGCAGGATTGACATCTGCTCAACAGAGACGGATTCCCTGCGCTGACACAGTTCACAGTTACACGAGAAGCAATCTGAGCGGTCCGTCGACCGGAGACGTGTTTCCCAAGAGGTCGTTTAGCGAGTGAACAGCAGTGTGCGCGACTTTCAGGAGTGTGCCTGGAAAGTGCCAGAATCACCAGGAGCATCTGTGCAAAAGCTGCTGCCTCTGTGACCGCATTGAGGCACGTTCGCGTGTCTGCGAGTATATAGACGGCTCTTTCGCGTTCACTCCGAGGGAAACGGTCCGCTATTGCTTCTGTGCGCACAGACGCGATTCCCTTGTCTCTTGCGAACACAGGGAACTCTGTGCATCCAAATCTACAGGCTAAGGACGCGTCTGCATATGTTTTGGTGAACAATCGAGTGTGCGTGTTCTGACAGCTGCCTCTATGCAGACGTCTCCACAGAGCCACTTCTGAATGCCCCGCAGCCCAGGACTGAATGGATACACTAACAAGTGCACCGGTGTGAGCAACCACATATGCAGAAGGACGTCTTTCATCTCACAGAAGCGCGAACGTCTTGGCGTTCAAGCACATGGCAGAAACAAGGTGTGAACAGATGAGCTGCTGCTATTTTCTCCGTTCGGCATGCTTCGTTGTAGCTCTCTTGCCGGTCGCCGGCTTAGCGGCTTGCTTTGCGCGACTAGCTCTGGGGAGAGAAGGAGATAGCGCCGGAAACCTCGCCTTTTGCCTTCTTCGGCGCTGGAACCTGGTTGCTGCGCCTTCTCTTTGTCCATGTGCACACACACGATTCCTCAGCGAAAACCATGCAGAAACCTTTCCACGAGCACCCAGGGATGTGCACCCAGCACCACGTGCACGCACACGCAGCTAGAGAAAAGCACCTACCTTTTCACACACTGATGCCTAAGCAAACGCGTGGCCACACACACGCACACATCCGCAAGCGCGCCTACTCCCATCTACTGAGAGAAAGACGGACGAGCTCTTTGGTTGCTCTTCACAGGCTTGTCCCTGATCTATAGCTGAGGGCAAACACTTGTGTGCTTGTGGGAGAGCCTGTGTCTTTCCTGGAAGCGTTTGGGAGTTTTGCTCAGACGCGTGTTTCCTCAAGTTCAAGAATCAAGATCTAGGATACCTGCAGACAGGTGCCTGTTTGTGTGGAGACAGTCTGTTTGAAACTGTGTTCCTCAGCGCCCGCTCTTTCTCCCCGTCGCTCCACACGCCTGGGAGTCCCTTTCTTTCTCTCCACAAGCACGTGTGTTGACTTCGTCGCACATGTGCATCTGCACAAGCGTTGAGCTCAGCAGAGCGTGTCTCTTGACACTTGATGTGCGTTGGCTGTGTCTGCCTGCTCCAGTGAAGAGAGAAACGGGAAATCATCTTGGTAGAGGCAACAAAGCAAAAGCGAGGCAGGATTGACATCTGCTCAACAGAGACGGATTCCCTGCGCTGACACAGTTCACAGTTACACGAGAAGCAATCTGAGCGGTCCGTCGACCGGAGACGTGTTTCCCAAGAGGTCGTTTAGCGAGTGAACAGCAGTGTGCGCGACTTTCAGGAGTGTGCCTGGAAAGTGCCAGAATCACCAGGAGCATCTGTGCAAAAGCTGCTGCCTCTGTGACCGCATTGAGGCACGTTCGCGTGTCTGCGAGTATATAGACGGCTCTTTCGCGTTCACTCCGAGGGAAACGGTCCGCTATTGCTTCTGTGCGCACAGACGCGATTCCCTTGTCTCTTGCGAACACAGGGAACTCTGTGCATCCAAATCTACAGGCTAAGGACGCGTCTGCATATGTTTTGGTGAACAATCGAGTGTGCGTGTTCTGACAGCTGCCTCTATGCAGACGTCTCCACAGAGCCACTTCTGAATGCCCCGCAGCCCAGGACTGAATGGATACACTAACAAGTGCACCGGTGTGAGCAACCACATATGCAGAAGGACGTCTTTCATCTCACAGAAGCGCGAACGTCTTGGCGTTCAAGCACATGGCAGAAACAAGGTGTGAACAGATGAGCTGCTGCTATTTTCTCCGTTCGGCATGCTTCGTTGTAGCTCTCTTGCCGGTCGCCGGCTTAGCGGCTTGCTTTGCGCGACTAGCTCTGGGGAGAGAAGGAGATAGCGCCGGAAACCTCGCCTTTTGCCTTCTTCGGCGCTGGAACCTGGTTGCTGCGCCTTCTCTTTGTCCATGTGCACACACACGATTCCTCAGCGAAAACCATGCAGAAACCTTTCCACGAGCACCCAGGGATGTGCACCCAGCACCACGTGCACGCACACGCAGCTAGAGAAAAGCACCTACCTTTTCACACACTGAAGCCTAAGCAAACGCGTGGCCACACACACGCACACATCCGCAAGCGCGCCTACTCCCATCTATTGAGGGAAAGACGGACGAGCTCTTTGGTTGCTCTTCACAGGCTTGTCCCTGATCTATAGCTGAGGGCAAACACTTGTGTGCTTGTGGGAGAGCCTGTGTCTTTCCTGGAAGCGTTTGGGAGTTTTGCTCAGACGCGTGTTTCCTCAAGTTCAAGAATCAAGATCTAGGATACCTGCAGACAGGTGCCTGTTTGTGTGGAGACAGTCTGTTTGAAACTGTGTTCCTCAGCGCCCGCTCTTTCTCCCCGTCGCTCCACACGCCTGGGAGTCCCTTTCTTTCTCTCCACAAGCACGTGTGTTGACTTCGTCGCACATGTGCATCTGCACAAGCGTTGAGCTCAGCAGAGCGTGTCTCTTGACACTTGATGTGCGTTGGCTGTGTCTGCCTGCTCCAGTGAAGAGAGAAACGGGAAATCATCTTGGTAGAGGCAACAAAGCAAAAGCGAGGCAGGATTGACATCTGCTCAACAGAGACGGATTCCCTGCGCTGACACAGTTCACAGTTACACGAGAAGCAATCTGAGCGGTCCGTCGACCGGAGACGTGTTTCCCAAGAGGTCGTTTAGCGAGTGAACAGCAGTGTGCGCGACTTTCAGGAGTGTGCCTGGAAAGTGCCAGAATCACCAGGAGCATCTGTGCAAAAGCTGCTGCCTCTGTGACCGCATTGAGGCACGTTCGCGTGTCTGCGAGTATATAGACGGCTCTTTCGCGTTCACTCCGAGGGAAACGGTCCGCTATTGCTTCTGTGCGCACAGACGCGATTCCCTTGTCTCTTGCGAACACAGGGAACTCTGTGCATCCAAATCTACAGGCTAAGGACGCGTCTGCATATGTTTTGGTGAACAATCGAGTGTGCGTGTTCTGACAGCTGCCTCTATGCAGACGTCTCCACAGAGCCACTTCTGAATGCCCCGCAGCCCAGGACTGAATGGATACACTAACAAGTGCACCGGTGTGAGCAACCACATATGCAGAAGGACGTCTTTCATCTCACAGAAGCGCGAACGTCTTGGCGTTCAAGCACATGGCAGAAACAAGGTGTGAACAGATGAGCTGCTGCTATTTTCTCCGTTCGGCATGCTTCGTTGTAGCTCTCTTGCCGGTCGCCGGCTTAGCGGCTTGCTTTGCGCGACTAGCTCTGGGGAGAGAAGGAGATAGCGCCGGAAACCTCGCCTTTTGCCTTCTTCGGCGCTGGAACCTGGTTGCTGCGCCTTCTCTTTGTCCATGTGCACACACACGATTCCTCAGCGAAAACCATGCAGAAACCTTTCCACGAGCACCCAGGGATGTGCACCCAGCACCACGTGCACGCACACGCAGCTAGAGAAAAGCACCTACCTTTTCACACACTGATGCCTAAGCAAACGCGTGGCCACACACACGCACACATCCGCAAGCGCGCCTACTCCCATCTATTGAGGGAAAGACGGACGAGCTCTTTGGTTGCTCTTCACAGGCTTGTCCCTGATCTATAGCTGAGGGCAAACACTTGTGTGCTTGTGGGAGAGCCTGTGTCTTTCCTGGAAGCGTTTGGGAGTTTTGCTCAGACGCGTGTTTCCTCAAGTTCAAGAATCAAGATCTAGGATACCTGCAGACAGGTGCCTGTTTGTGTGGAGACAGTCTGTTTGAAACTGTGTTCCTCAGCGCCCGCTCTTTCTCCCCGTCGCTCCACACGCCTGGGAGTCCCTTTCTTTCTCTCCACAAGCACGTGTGTTGACTTCGTCGCACATGTGCATCTGCACAAGCGTTGAGCTCAGCAGAGCGTGTCTCTTGACACTTGATGTGCGTTGGCTGTGTCTGCCTGCTCCAGTGAAGAGAGAAACGGGAAATCATCTTGGTAGAGGCAACAAAGCAAAGGCGAGGCAGGATTGACATCTGCTCAACAGAGACGGATTCCCTGCGCTGACACAGTTCACAGTTACACGAGAAGCAATCTGAGCGGTCCGTCGACCGGAGACGTGTTTCCCAAGAGGTCGTTTAGCGAGTGAACAGCAGTGTGCGCGACTTTCAGGAGTGTGCCTGGAAAGTGCCAGAATCACCAGGAGCATCTGTGCAAAAGCTGCTGCCTCTGTGACCGCATTGAGGCACGTTCGCGTGTCTGCGAGTATATAGACGGCTCTTTCGCGTTCACTCCGAGGGAAACGGTCCGCTATTGCTTCTGTGCGCACAGACGCGATTCCCTTGTCTCTTGCGAACACAGGGAACTCTGTGCATCCAAATCTACAGGCTAAGGACGCGTCTGCATATGTTTTGGTGAACAATCGAGTGTGCGTGTTCTGACAGCTGCCTCTATGCAGACGTCTCCACAGAGCCACTTCTGAATGCCCCGCAGCCCAGGACTGAATGGATACACTAACAAGTGCACCGGTGTGAGCAACCACATATGCAGAAGGACGTCTTTCATCTCACAGAAGCGCGAACGTCTTGGCGTTCAAGCACATGGCAGAAACAAGGTGTGAACAGATGAGCTGCTGCTATTTTCTCCGTTCGGCATGCTTCGTTGTAGCTCTCTTGCCGGTCGCCGGCTTAGCGGCTTGCTTTGCGCGACTAGCTCTGGGGAGAGAAGGAGATAGCGCCGGAAACCTCGCCTTTTGCCTTCTTCGGCGCTGGAACCTGGTTGCTGCGCCTTCTCTTTGTCCATGTGCACACACACGATTCCTCAGCGAAAACCATGCAGAAACCTTTCCACGAGCACCCAGGGATGTGCACCCAGCACCACGTGCACGCACACGCAGCTAGAGAAAAGCACCTACCTTTTCACACACTGATGCCTAAGCAAACGCGTGGCCACACACACGCACACATCCGCAAGCGCGCCTACTCCCATCTACTGAGAGAAAGACGGACGAGCTCTTTGGTTGCTCTTCACAGGCTTGTCCCTGATCTATAGCTGAGGGCAAACACTTGTGTGCTTGTGGGAGAGCCTGTGTCTTTCCTGGAAGCGTTTGGGAGTTTTGCTCAGACGCGTGTTTCCTCAAGTTCAAGAATCAAGATCTAGGATACCTGCAGACAGGTGCCTGTTTGTGTGGAGACAGTCTGTTTGAAACTGTGTTCCTCAGCGCCCGCTCTTTCTCCCCGTCGCTCCACACGCCTGGGAGTCCCTTTCTTTCTCTCCACAAGCACGTGTGTTGACTTCGTCGCACATGTGCATCTGCACAAGCGTTGAGCTCAGCAGAGCGTGTCTCTTGACACTTGATGTGCGTTGGCTGTGTCTGCCTGCTCCAGTGAAGAGAGAAACGGGAAATCATCTTGGTAGAGGCAACAAAGCAAAAGCGAGGCAGGATTGACATCTGCTCAACAGAGACGGATTCCCTGCGCTGACACAGTTCACAGTTACACGAGAAGCAATCTGAGCGGTCCGTCGACCGGAGACGTGTTTCCCAAGAGGTCGTTTAGCGAGTGAACAGCAGTGTGCGCGACTTTCAGGAGTGTGCCTGGAAAGTGCCAGAATCACCAGGAGCATCTGTGCAAAAGCTGCTGCCTCTGTGACCGCATTGAGGCACGTTCGCGTGTCTGCGAGTATATAGACGGCTCTTTCGCGTTCACTCCGAGGGAAACGGTCCGCTATTGCTTCTGTGCGCACAGACGCGATTCCCTTGTCTCTTGCGAACACAGGGAACTCTGTGCATCCAAATCTACAGGCTAAGGACGCGTCTGCATATGTTTTGGTGAACAATCGAGTGTGCGTGTTCTGACAGCTGCCTCTATGCAGACGTCTCCACAGAGCCACTTCTGAATGCCCCGCAGCCCAGGACTGAATGGATACACTAACAAGTGCACCGGTGTGAGCAACCACATATGCAGAAGGACGTCTTTCATCTCACAGAAGCGCGAACGTCTTGGCGTTCAAGCACATGGCAGAAACAAGGTGTGAACAGATGAGCTGCTGCTATTTTCTCCGTTCGGCATGCTTCGTTGTAGCTCTCTTGCCGGTCGCCGGCTTAGCGGCTTGCTTTGCGCGACTAGCTCTGGGGAGAGAAGGAGATAGCGCCGGAAACCTCGCCTTTTGCCTTCTTCGGCGCTGGAACCTGGTTGCTGCGCCTTCTCTTTGTCCATGTGCACACACACGATTCCTCAGCGAAAACCATGCAGAAACCTTTCCACGAGCACCCAGGGATGTGCACCCAGCACCACGTGCACGCACACGCAGCTAGAGAAAAGCACCTACCTTTTCACACACTGATGCCTAAGCAAACGCGTGGCCACACACACGCACACATCCGCAAGCGCGCCTACTCCCATCTACTGAGAGAAAGACGGACGAGCTCTTTGGTTGCTCTTCACAGGCTTGTCCCTGATCTATAGCTGAGGGCAAACACTTGTGTGCTTGTGGGAGAGCCTGTGTCTTTCCTGGAAGCGTTTGGGAGTTTTGCTCAGACGCGTGTTTCCTCAAGTTCAAGAATCAAGATCTAGGATACTTGCAGACAGGTGCCTGTTTGTGTGGAGACAGTCTGTTTGAAACTGTGCTCCTCAGCGCCCGCTCTTTCTCCCCGTCGCTCCACACGCCTGGGAGTCCCTTTCTTTCTCTCCACAAGCACGTGTGTTGACTTCGTCGCACATGTGCATCTGCACAAGCGTTGAGCTCACAGAGCGTGTCTCTTGACACTTGATGTGCGTTGGCTGTGTCTGCCTGCTCCAGTGAAGAGAGAAACGGGAAATCATCTTGGTAGAGGCAACAAAGCAAAAGCGAGGCAGGATTGACATCTGCTCAACAGAGACGGATTCCCTGCGCTGACACAGTTCACAGTTACACGAGAAGCAATCTGAGCGGTCCGTCGACCGGAGACGTGTTTCCCAAGAGGTCGTTTAGCGAGTGAACAGCAGTGTGCGCGACTTTCAGGAGTGTGCCTGGAAAGTGCCAGAATCACCAGGAGCATCTGTGCAAAAGCTGCTGCCTCTGTGACCGCATTGAGGCACGTTCGCGTGTCTGCGAGTATATAGACGGCTCTTTCGCGTTCACTCCGAGGGAAACGGTCCGCTATTGCTTCTGTGCGCACAGACGCGATTCCCTTGTCTCTTGCGAACACAGGGAACTCTGTGCATCCAAATCTACAGGCTAAGGACGCGTCTGCATATGTTTTGGTGAACAATCGAGTGTGCGTGTTCTGACAGCTGCCTCTATGCAGACGTCTCCACAGAGCCACTTCTGAATGCCCCGCAGCCCAGGACTGAATGGATACACTAACAAGTGCACCGGTGTGAGCAACCACATATGCAGAAGGACGTCTTTCATCTCACAGAAGCGCGAACGTCTTGGCGTTCAAGCACATGGCAGAAACAAGGTGTGAACAGATGAGCTGCTGCTATTTTCTCCGTTCGGCATGCTTCGTTGTAGCTCTCTTGCCGGTCGCCGGCTTAGCGGCTTGCTTTGCGCGACTAGCTCTGGGGAGAGAAGGAGATAGCGCCGGAAACCTCGCCTTTTGCCTTCTTCGGCGCTGGAACCTGGTTGCTGCGCCTTCTCTTTGTCCATGTGCACACACACGATTCCTCAGCGAAAACCATGCAGAAACCTTTCCACGAGCACCCAGGGATGTGCACCCAGCACCACGTGCACGCACACGCAGCTAGAGAAAAGCACCTACCTTTTCACACACTGATGCCTAAGCAAACGCGTGGCCACACACACGCACACATCCGCAAGCGCGCCTACTCCCATCTATTGAGGGAAAGACGGACGAGCTCTTTGGTTGCTCTTCACAGGCTTGTCCCTGATCTATAGCTGAGGGCAAACACTTGTGTGCTTGTGGGAGAGCCTGTGTCTTTCCTGGAAGCGTTTGGGAGTTTTGCTCAGACGCGTGTTTCCTCAAGTTCAAGAATCAAGATCTAGGATACCTGCAGACAGGTGCCTGTTTGTGTGGAGACAGTCTGTTTGAAACTGTGTTCCTCAGCGCCCGCTCTTTCTCCCCGTCGCTCCACACGCCTGGGAGTCCCTTTCTTTCTCTCCACAAGCACGTGTGTTGACTTCGTCGCACATGTGCATCTGCACAAGCGTTGAGCTCAGCAGAGCGTGTCTCTTGACACTTGATGTGCGTTGGCTGTGTCTGCCTGCTCCAGTGAAGAGAGAAACGGGAAATCATCTTGGTAGAGGCAACAAAGCAAAAGCGAGGCAGGATTGACATCTGCTCAACAGAGACGGATTCCCTGCGCTGACACAGTTCACAGTTACACGAGAAGCAATCTGAGCGGTCCGTCGACCGGAGACGTGTTTCCCAAGAGGTCGTTTAGCGAGTGAACAGCAGTGTGCGCGACTTTCAGGAGTGTGCCTGGAAAGTGCCAGAATCACCAGGAGCATCTGTGCAAAAGCTGCTGCCTCTGTGACCGCATTGAGGCACGTTCGCGTGTCTGCGAGTATATAGACGGCTCTTTCGCGTTCACTCCGAGGGAAACGGTCCGCTATTGCTTCTGTGCGCACAGACGCGATTCCCTTGTCTCTTGCGAACACAGGGAACTCTGTGCATCCAAATCTACAGGCTAAGGACGCGTCTGCATATGTTTTGGTGAACAATCGAGTGTGCGTGTTCTGACAGCTGCCTCTATGCAGACGTCTCCACAGAGCCACTTCTGAATGCCCCGCAGCCCAGGACTGAATGGATACACTAACAAGTGCACCGGTGTGAGCAACCACATATGCAGAAGGACGTCTTTCATCTCACAGAAGCGCGAACGTCTTGGCGTTCAAGCACATGGCAGAAACAAGGTGTGAACAGATGAGCTGCTGCTATTTTCTCCGTTCGGCATGCTTCGTTGTAGCTCTCTTGCCGGTCGCCGGCTTAGCGGCTTGCTTTGCGCGACTAGCTCTGGGGAGAGAAGGAGATAGCGCCGGAAACCTCGCCTTTTGCCTTCTTCGGCGCTGGAACCTGGTTGCTGCGCCTTCTCTTTGTCCATGTGCACACACACGATTCCTCAGCGAAAACCATGCAGAAACCTTTCCACGAGCACCCAGGGATGTGCACCCAGCACCACGTGCACGCACACGCAGCTAGAGAAAAGCACCTACCTTTTCACACACTGATGCCTAAGCAAACGCGTGGCCACACACACGCACACATCCGCAAGCGCGCCTACTCCCATCTATTGAGGGAAAGACGGACGAGCTCTTTGGTTGCTCTTCACAGGCTTGTCCCTGATCTATAGCTGAGGGCAAACACTTGTGTGCTTGTGGGAGAGCCTGTGTCTTTCCTGGAAGCGTTTGGGAGTTTTGCTCAGACGCGTGTTTCCTCAAGTTCAAGAATCAAGATCTAGGATACCTGCAGACAGGTGCCTGTTTGTGTGGAGACAGTCTGTTTGAAACTGTGTTCCTCAGCGCCCGCTCTTTCTCCCCGTCGCTCCACACGCCTGGGAGTCCCTTTCTTTCTCTCCACAAGCACGTGTGTTGACTTCGTCGCACATGTGCATCTGCACAAGCGTTGAGCTCAGCAGAGCGTGTCTCTTGACACTTGATGTGCGTTGGCTGTGTCTGCCTGCTCCAGTGAAGAGAGAAACGGGAAATCATCTTGGTAGAGGCAACAAAGCAAAAGCGAGGCAGGATTGACATCTGCTCAACAGAGACGGATTCCCTGCGCTGACACAGTTCACAGTTACACGAGAAGCAATCTGAGCGGTCCGTCGACCGGAGACGTGTTTCCCAAGAGGTCGTTTAGCGAGTGAACAGCAGTGTGCGCGACTTTCAGGAGTGTGCCTGGAAAGTGCCAGAATCACCAGGAGCATCTGTGCAAAAGCTGCTGCCTCTGTGACCGCATTGAGGCACGTTCGCGTGTCTGCGAGTATATAGACGGCTCTTTCGCGTTCACTCCGAGGGAAACGGTCCGCTATTGCTTCTGTGCGCACAGACGCGATTCCCTTGTCTCTTGCGAACACAGGGAACTCTGTGCATCCAAATCTACAGGCGAAGGACGCGTCTGCATATGTTTTGGTGAACAATCGAGTGTGCGTGTTCTGACAGCTGCCTCTACGCAGACGTCTCCACAGAGCCACTTCTGAATGCCCCGCAGCCCAGGACTGAATGGATACACTAACAAGTGCACCGGTGTGAGCAACCACATATGCAGAAGGACGTCTTTCATCTCACAGAAGCGCGAACGTCTTGGCGTTCAAGCACATGGCAGAAACAAGGTGTGAACAGATGAGCTGCTGCTATTTTCTCCGTTCGGCATGCTTCGTTGTAGCTCTCTTGCCGGTCGCCGGCTTAGCGGCTTGCTTTGCGCGACTAGCTCTGGGGAGAGAAGGAGATAGCGCCGGAAACCTCGCCTTTTGCCTTCTTCGGCGCTGGAACCTGGTTGCTGCGCCTTCTCTTTGTCCATGTGCACACACACGATTCCTCAGCGAAAACCATGCAGAAACCTTTCCACGAGCACCCAGGGATGTGCACCCAGCACCACGTGCACGCACACGCAGCTAGAGAAAAGCACCTACCTTTTCACACACTGATGCCTAAGCAAACGCGTGGCCACACACACGCACACATCCGCAAGCGCGCCTACTCCCATCTATTGAGGGAAAGACGGACGAGCTCTTTGGTTGCTCTTCACAGGCTTGTCCCTGATCTATAGCTGAGGGCAAACACTTGTGTGCTTGTGGGAGAGCCTGTGTCTTTCCTGGAAGCGTTTGGGAGTTTTGCTCAGACGCGTGTTTCCTCAAGTTCAAGAATCAAGATCTAGGATACCTGCAGACAGGTGCCTGTTTGTGTGGAGACAGTCTGTTTGAAACTGTGTTCCTCAGCGCCCGCTCTTTCTCCCCGTCGCTCCACACGCCTGGGAGTCCCTTTCTTTCTCTCCACAAGCACGTGTGTTGACTTCGTCGCACATGTGCATCTGCACAAGCGTTGAGCTCAGCAGAGCGTGTCTCTTGACACTTGATGTGCGTTGGCTGTGTCTGCCTGCTCCAGTGAAGAGAGAAACGGGAAATCATCTTGGTAGAGGCAACAAAGCAAAGGCGAGGCAGGATTGACATCTGCTCAACAGAGACGGATTCCCTGCGCTGACACAGTTCACAGTTACACGAGAAGCAATCTGAGCGGTCCGTCGACCGGAGACGTGTTTCCCAAGAGGTCGTTTAGCGAGTGAACAGCAGTGTGCGCGACTTTCAGGAGTGTGCCTGGAAAGTGCCAGAATCACCAGGAGCATCTGTGCAAAAGCTGCTGCCTCTGTGACCGCATTGAGGCACGTTCGCGTGTCTGCGAGTATATAGACGGCTCTTTCGCGTTCACTCCGAGGGAAACGGTCCGCTATTGCTTCTGTGCGCACAGACGCGATTCCCTTGTCTCTTGCGAACACAGGGAACTCTGTGCATCCAAATCTACAGGCGAAGGACGCGTCTGCATATGTTTTGGTGAACAATCGAGTGTGCGTGTTCTGACAGCTGCCTCTACGCAGACGTCTCCACAGAGCCACTTCTGAATGCCCCGCAGCCCAGGACTGAATGGATACACTAACAAGTGCACCGGTGTGAGCAACCACATATGCAGAAGGACGTCTTTCATCTCACAGAAGCGCGAACGTCTTGGCGTTCAAGCACATGGCAGAAACAAGGTGTGAACAGATGAGCTGCTGCTATTTTCTCCGTTCGGCATGCTTCGTTGTAGCTCTCTTGCCGGTCGCCGGCTTAGCGGCTTGCTTTGCGCGACTAGCTCTGGGGAGAGAAGGAGATAGCGCCGGAAACCTCGCCTTTTGCCTTCTTCGGCGCTGGAACCTGGTTGCTGCGCCTTCTCTTTGTCCATGTGCACACACACGATTCCTCAGCGAAAACCATGCAGAAACCTTTCCACGAGCACCCAGGGATGTGCACCCAGCACCACGTGCACGCACACGCAGCTAGAGAAAAGCACCTACCTTTTCACACACTGATGCCTAAGCAAACGCGTGGCCACACACACGCACACATCCGCAAGCGCGCCTACTCCCATCTATTGAGGGAAAGACGGACGAGCTCTTTGGTTGCTCTTCACAGGCTTGTCCCTGATCTATAGCTGAGGGCAAACACTTGTGTGCTTGTGGGAGAGCCTGTGTCTTTCCTGGAAGCGTTTGGGAGTTTTGCTCAGACGCGTGTTTCCTCAAGTTCAAGAATCAAGATCTAGGATACCTGCAGACAGGTGCCTGTTTGTGTGGAGACAGTCTGTTTGAAACTGTGTTCCTCAGCGCCCGCTCTTTCTCCCCGTCGCTCCACACGCCTGGGAGTCCCTTTCTTTCTCTCCACAAGCACGTGTGTTGACTTCGTCGCACATGTGCATCTGCACAAGCGTTGAGCTCAGCAGAGCGTGTCTCTTGACACTTGATGTGCGTTGGCTGTGTCTGCCTGCTCCAGTGAAGAGAGAAACGGGAAATCATCTTGGTAGAGGCAACAAAGCAAAAGCGAGGCAGGATTGACATCTGCTCAACAGAGACGGATTCCCTGCGCTGACACAGTTCACAGTTACACGAGAAGCAATCTGAGCGGTCCGTCGACCGGAGACGTGTTTCCCAAGAGGTCGTTTAGCGAGTGAACAGCAGTGTGCGCGACTTTCAGGAGTGTGCCTGGAAAGTGCCAGAATCACCAGGAGCATCTGTGCAAAAGCTGCTGCCTCTGTGACCGCATTGAGGCACGTTCGCGTGTCTGCGAGTATATAGACGGCTCTTTCGCGTTCACTCCGAGGGAAACGGTCCGCTATTGCTTCTGTGCGCACAGACGCGATTCCCTTGTCTCTTGCGAACACAGGGAACTCTGTGCATCCAAATCTACAGGCTAAGGACGCGTCTGCATATGTTTTGGTGAACAATCGAGTGTGCGTGTTCTGACAGCTGCCTCTATGCAGACGTCTCCACAGAGCCACTTCTGAATGCCCCGCAGCCCAGGACTGAATGGATACACTAACAAGTGCACCGGTGTGAGCAACCACATATGCAGAAGGACGTCTTTCATCTCACAGAAGCGCGAACGTCTTGGCGTTCAAGCACATGGCAGAAACAAGGTGTGAACAGATGAGCTGCTGCTATTTTCTCCGTTCGGCATGCTTCGTTGTAGCTCTCTTGCCGGTCGCCGGCTTAGCGGCTTGCTTTGCGCGACTAGCTCTGGGGAGAGAAGGAGATAGCGCCGGAAACCTCGCCTTTTGCCTTCTTCGGCGCTGGAACCTGGTTGCTGCGCCTTCTCTTTGTCCATGTGCACACACACGATTCCTCAGCGAAAACCATGCAGAAACCTTTCCACGAGCACCCAGGGATGTGCACCCAGCACCACGTGCACGCACACGCAGCTAGAGAAAAGCACCTACCTTTTCACACACTGATGCCTAAGCAAACGCGTGGCCACACACACGCACACATCCGCAAGCGCGCCTACTCCCATCTATTGAGGGAAAGACGGACGAGCTCTTTGGTTGCTCTTCACAGGCTTGTCCCTGATCTATAGCTGAGGGCAAACACTTGTGTGCTTGTGGGAGAGCCTGTGTCTTTCCTGGAAGCGTTTGGGAGTTTTGCTCAGACGCGTGTTTCCTCAAGTTCAAGAATCAAGATCTAGGATACCTGCAGACAGGTGCCTGTTTGTGTGGAGACAGTCTGTTTGAAACTGTGTTCCTCAGCGCCCGCTCTTTCTCCCCGTCGCTCCACACGCCTGGGAGTCCCTTTCTTTCTCTCCACAAGCACGTGTGTTGACTTCGTCGCACATGTGCATCTGCACAAGCGTTGAGCTCAGCAGAGCGTGTCTCTTGACACTTGATGTGCGTTGGCTGTGTCTGCCTGCTCCAGTGAAGAGAGAAACGGGAAATCATCTTGGTAGAGGCAACAAAGCAAAAGCGAGGCAGGATTGACATCTGCTCAACAGAGACGGATTCCCTGCGCTGACACAGTTCACAGTTACACGAGAAGCAATCTGAGCGGTCCGTCGACCGGAGACGTGTTTCCCAAGAGGTCGTTTAGCGAGTGAACAGCAGTGTGCGCGACTTTCAGGAGTGTGCCTGGAAAGTGCCAGAATCACCAGGAGCATCTGTGCAAAAGCTGCTGCCTCTGTGACCGCATTGAGGCACGTTCGCGTGTCTGCGAGTATATAGACGGCTCTTTCGCGTTCACTCCGAGGGAAACGGTCCGCTATTGCTTCTGTGCGCACAGACGCGATTCCCTTGTCTCTTGCGAACACAGGGAACTCTGTGCATCCAAATCTACAGGCGAAGGACGCGTCTGCATATGTTTTGGTGAACAATCGAGTGTGCGTGTTCTGACAGCTGCCTCTACGCAGACGTCTCCACAGAGCCACTTCTGAATGCCCCGCAGCCCAGGACTGAATGGATACACTAACAAGTGCACCGGTGTGAGCAACCACATATGCAGAAGGACGTCTTTCATCTCACAGAAGCGCGAACGTCTTGGCGTTCAAGCACATGGCAGAAACAAGGTGTGAACAGATGAGCTGCTGCTATTTTCTCCGTTCGGCATGCTTCGTTGTAGCTCTCTTGCCGGTCGCCGGCTTAGCGGCTTGCTTTGCGCGACTAGCTCTGGGGAGAGAAGGAGATAGCGCCGGAAACCTCGCCTTTTGCCTTCTTCGGCGCTGGAACCTGGTTGCTGCGCCTTCTCTTTGTCCATGTGCACACACACGATTCCTCAGCGAAAACCATGCAGAAACCTTTCCACGAGCACCCAGGGATGTGCACCCAGCACCACGTGCACGCACACGCAGCTAGAGAAAAGCACCTACCTTTTCACACACTGATGCCTAAGCAAACGCGTGGCCACACACACGCACACATCCGCAAGCGCGCCTACTCCCATCTATTGAGGGAAAGACGGACGAGCTCTTTGGTTGCTCTTCACAGGCTTGTCCCTGATCTATAGCTGAGGGCAAACACTTGTGTGCTTGTGGGAGAGCCTGTGTCTTTCCTGGAAGCGTTTGGGAGTTTTGCTCAGACGCGTGTTTCCTCAAGTTCAAGAATCAAGATCTAGGATACCTGCAGACAGGTGCCTGTTTGTGTGGAGACAGTCTGTTTGAAACTGTGTTCCTCAGCGCCCGCTCTTTCTCCCCGTCGCTCCACACGCCTGGGAGTCCCTTTCTTTCTCTCCACAAGCACGTGTGTTGACTTCGTCGCACATGTGCATCTGCACAAGCGTTGAGCTCAGCAGAGCGTGTCTCTTGACACTTGATGTGCGTTGGCTGTGTCTGCCTGCTCCAGTGAAGAGAGAAACGGGAAATCATCTTGGTAGAGGCAACAAAGCAAAGGCGAGGCAGGATTGACATCTGCTCAACAGAGACGGATTCCCTGCGCTGACACAGTTCACAGTTACACGAGAAGCAATCTGAGCGGTCCGTCGACCGGAGACGTGTTTCCCAAGAGGTCGTTTAGCGAGTGAACAGCAGTGTGCGCGACTTTCAGGAGTGTGCCTGGAAAGTGCCAGAATCACCAGGAGCATCTGTGCAAAAGCTGCTGCCTCTGTGACCGCATTGAGGCACGTTCGCGTGTCTGCGAGTATATAGACGGCTCTTTCGCGTTCACTCCGAGGGAAACGGTCCGCTATTGCTTCTGTGCGCACAGACGCGATTCCCTTGTCTCTTGCGAACACAGGGAACTCTGTGCATCCAAATCTACAGGCGAAGGACGCGTCTGCATATGTTTTGGTGAACAATCGAGTGTGCGTGTTCTGACAGCTGCCTCTACGCAGACGTCTCCACAGAGCCACTTCTGAATGCCCCGCAGCCCAGGACTGAATGGATACACTAACAAGTGCACCGGTGTGAGCAACCACATATGCAGAAGGACGTCTTTCATCTCACAGAAGCGCGAACGTCTTGGCGTTCAAGCACATGGCAGAAACAAGGTGTGAACAGATGAGCTGCTGCTATTTTCTCCGTTCGGCATGCTTCGTTGTAGCTCTCTTGCCGGTCGCCGGCTTAGCGGCTTGCTTTGCGCGACTAGCTCTGGGGAGAGAAGGAGATAGCGCCGGAAACCTCGCCTTTTGCCTTCTTCGGCGCTGGAACCTGGTTGCTGCGCCTTCTCTTTGTCCATGTGCACACACACGATTCCTCAGCGAAAACCATGCAGAAACCTTTCCACGAGCACCCAGGGATGTGCACCCAGCACCACGTGCACGCACACGCAGCTAGAGAAAAGCACCTACCTTTTCACACACTGATGCCTAAGCAAACGCGTGGCCACACACACGCACACATCCGCAAGCGCGCCTACTCCCATCTATTGAGGGAAAGACGGACGAGCTCTTTGGTTGCTCTTCACAGGCTTGTCCCTGATCTATAGCTGAGGGCAAACACTTGTGTGCTTGTGGGAGAGCCTGTGTCTTTCCTGGAAGCGTTTGGGAGTTTTGCTCAGACGCGTGTTTCCTCAAGTTCAAGAATCAAGATCTAGGATACCTGCAGACAGGTGCCTGTTTGTGTGGAGACAGTCTGTTTGAAACTGTGTTCCTCAGCGCCCGCTCTTTCTCCCCGTCGCTCCACACGCCTGGGAGTCCCTTTCTTTCTCTCCACAAGCACGTGTGTTGACTTCGTCGCACATGTGCATCTGCACAAGCGTTGAGCTCAGCAGAGCGTGTCTCTTGACACTTGATGTGCGTTGGCTGTGTCTGCCTGCTCCAGTGAAGAGAGAAACGGGAAATCATCTTGGTAGAGGCAACAAAGCAAAAGCGAGGCAGGATTGACATCTGCTCAACAGAGACGGATTCCCTGCGCTGACACAGTTCACAGTTACACGAGAAGCAATCTGAGCGGTCCGTCGACCGGAGACGTGTTTCCCAAGAGGTCGTTTAGCGAGTGAACAGCAGTGTGCGCGACTTTCAGGAGTGTGCCTGGAAAGTGCCAGAATCACCAGGAGCATCTGTGCAAAAGCTGCTGCCTCTGTGACCGCATTGAGGCACGTTCGCGTGTCTGCGAGTATATAGACGGCTCTTTCGCGTTCACTCCGAGGGAAACGGTCCGCTATTGCTTCTGTGCGCACAGACGCGATTCCCTTGTCTCTTGCGAACACAGGGAACTCTGTGCATCCAAATCTACAGGCTAAGGACGCGTCTGCATATGTTTTGGTGAACAATCGAGTGTGCGTGTTCTGACAGCTGCCTCTATGCAGACGTCTCCACAGAGCCACTTCTGAATGCCCCGCAGCCCAGGACTGAATGGATACACTAACAAGTGCACCGGTGTGAGCAACCACATATGCAGAAGGACGTCTTTCATCTCACAGAAGCGCGAACGTCTTGGCGTTCAAGCACATGGCAGAAACAAGGTGTGAACAGATGAGCTGCTGCTATTTTCTCCGTTCGGCATGCTTCGTTGTAGCTCTCTTGCCGGTCGCCGGCTTAGCGGCTTGCTTTGCGCGACTAGCTCTGGGGAGAGAAGGAGATAGCGCCGGAAACCTCGCCTTTTGCCTTCTTCGGCGCTGGAACCTGGTTGCTGCGCCTTCTCTTTGTCCATGTGCACACACACGATTCCTCAGCGAAAACCATGCAGAAACCTTTCCACGAGCACCCAGGGATGTGCACCCAGCACCACGTGCACGCACACGCAGCTAGAGAAAAGCACCTACCTTTTCACACACTGATGCCTAAGCAAACGCGTGGCCACACACACGCACACATCCGCAAGCGCGCCTACTCCCATCTATTGAGGGAAAGACGGACGAGCTCTTTGGTTGCTCTTCACAGGCTTGTCCCTGATCTATAGCTGAGGGCAAACACTTGTGTGCTTGTGGGAGAGCCTGTGTCTTTCCTGGAAGCGTTTGGGAGTTTTGCTCAGACGCGTGTTTCCTCAAGTTCAAGAATCAAGATCTAGGATACCTGCAGACAGGTGCCTGTTTGTGTGGAGACAGTCTGTTTGAAACTGTGTTCCTCAGCGCCCGCTCTTTCTCCCCGTCGCTCCACACGCCTGGGAGTCCCTTTCTTTCTCTCCACAAGCACGTGTGTTGACTTCGTCGCACATGTGCATCTGCACAAGCGTTGAGCTCAGCAGAGCGTGTCTCTTGACACTTGATGTGCGTTGGCTGTGTCTGCCTGCTCCAGTGAAGAGAGAAACGGGAAATCATCTTGGTAGAGGCAACAAAGCAAAAGCGAGGCAGGATTGACATCTGCTCAACAGAGACGGATTCCCTGCGCTGACACAGTTCACAGTTACACGAGAAGCAATCTGAGCGGTCCGTCGACCGGAGACGTGTTTCCCAAGAGGTCGTTTAGCGAGTGAACAGCAGTGTGCGCGACTTTCAGGAGTGTGCCTGGAAAGTGCCAGAATCACCAGGAGCATCTGTGCAAAAGCTGCTGCCTCTGTGACCGCATTGAGGCACGTTCGCGTGTCTGCGAGTATATAGACGGCTCTTTCGCGTTCACTCCGAGGGAAACGGTCCGCTATTGCTTCTGTGCGCACAGACGCGATTCCCTTGTCTCTTGCGAACACAGGGAACTCTGTGCATCCAAATCTACAGGCTAAGGACGCGTCTGCATATGTTTTGGTGAACAATCGAGTGTGCGTGTTCTGACAGCTGCCTCTATGCAGACGTCTCCACAGAGCCACTTCTGAATGCCCCGCAGCCCAGGACTGAATGGATACACTAACAAGTGCACCGGTGTGAGCAACCACATATGCAGAAGGACGTCTTTCATCTCACAGAAGCGCGAACGTCTTGGCGTTCAAGCACATGGCAGAAACAAGGTGTGAACAGATGAGCTGCTGCTATTTTCTCCGTTCGGCATGCTTCGTTGTAGCTCTCTTGCCGGTCGCCGGCTTAGCGGCTTGCTTTGCGCGACTAGCTCTGGGGAGAGAAGGAGATAGCGCCGGAAACCTCGCCTTTTGCCTTCTTCGGCGCTGGAACCTGGTTGCTGCGCCTTCTCTTTGTCCATGTGCACACACACGATTCCTCAGCGAAAACCATGCAGAAACCTTTCCACGAGCACCCAGGGATGTGCACCCAGCACCACGTGCACGCACACGCAGCTAGAGAAAAGCACCTACCTTTTCACACACTGATGCCTAAGCAAACGCGTGGCCACACACACGCACACATCCGCAAGCGCGCCTACTCCCATCTATTGAGGGAAAGACGGACGAGCTCTTTGGTTGCTCTTCACAGGCTTGTCCCTGATCTATAGCTGAGGGCAAACACTTGTGTGCTTGTGGGAGAGCCTGTGTCTTTCCTGGAAGCGTTTGGGAGTTTTGCTCAGACGCGTGTTTCCTCAAGTTCAAGAATCAAGATCTAGGATACCTGCAGACAGGTGCCTGTTTGTGTGGAGACAGTCTGTTTGAAACTGTGTTCCTCAGCGCCCGCTCTTTCTCCCCGTCGCTCCACACGCCTGGGAGTCCCTTTCTTTCTCTCCACAAGCACGTGTGTTGACTTCGTCGCACATGTGCATCTGCACAAGCGTTGAGCTCAGCAGAGCGTGTCTCTTGACACTTGATGTGCGTTGGCTGTGTCTGCCTGCTCCAGTGAAGAGAGAAACGGGAAATCATCTTGGTAGAGGCAACAAAGCAAAAGCGAGGCAGGATTGACATCTGCTCAACAGAGACGGATTCCCTGCGCTGACACAGTTCACAGTTACACGAGAAGCAATCTGAGCGGTCCGTCGACCGGAGACGTGTTTCCCAAGAGGTCGTTTAGCGAGTGAACAGCAGTGTGCGCGACTTTCAGGAGTGTGCCTGGAAAGTGCCAGAATCACCAGGAGCATCTGTGCAAAAGCTGCTGCCTCTGTGACCGCATTGAGGCACGTTCGCGTGTCTGCGAGTATATAGACGGCTCTTTCGCGTTCACTCCGAGGGAAACGGTCCGCTATTGCTTCTGTGCGCACAGACGCGATTCCCTTGTCTCTTGCGAACACAGGGAACTCTGTGCATCCAAATCTACAGGCTAAGGACGCGTCTGCATATGTTTTGGTGAACAATCGAGTGTGCGTGTTCTGACAGCTGCCTCTATGCAGACGTCTCCACAGAGCCACTTCTGAATGCCCCGCAGCCCAGGACTGAATGGATACACTAACAAGTGCACCGGTGTGAGCAACCACATATGCAGAAGGACGTCTTTCATCTCACAGAAGCGCGAACGTCTTGGCGTTCAAGCACATGGCAGAAACAAGGTGTGAACAGATGAGCTGCTGCTATTTTCTCCGTTCGGCATGCTTCGTTGTAGCTCTCTTGCCGGTCGCCGGCTTAGCGGCTTGCTTTGCGCGACTAGCTCTGGGGAGAGAAGGAGATAGCGCCGGAAACCTCGCCTTTTGCCTTCTTCGGCGCTGGAACCTGGTTGCTGCGCCTTCTCTTTGTCCATGTGCACACACACGATTCCTCAGCGAAAACCATGCAGAAACCTTTCCACGAGCACCCAGGGATGTGCACCCAGCACCACGTGCACGCACACGCAGCTAGAGAAAAGCACCTACCTTTTCACACACTGAAGCCTAAGCAAACGCGTGGCCACACACACGCACACATCCGCAAGCGCGCCTACTCCCATCTATTGAGGGAAAGACGGACGAGCAACGTCCTGACAGGCTTGAGGGGAAAAACGTCCGTTGACGGTTGGCGTACTGCACGCCCGCCTACGGGGCTGCAGGGGAATCCACATTTGGAAGGTACCTGAAGATGTGTGCCTGTTCTTGGAGCTCCGCTAGTAGGGTAGCAAAGACACTCGTAGGCAGTACTGAATGCTGCTCCGTGCTACTTCTCCTCCGCTGGCAAATGCTTCACAGTCGCCCTAGGAAAGACGTTTAACAATCGATCTCCAAGAGGAACGAAACACATGATGCCATAAGGCGAAAGAATAGCAGGGCATCTCTTCACAGGCTTGTCCCTGATCTATAGCTGAGGGCAAACACTTGTGTGCTTGTGGGAGAGCCTGTGTCTTTCCTGGAAGCGTTTGGGAGTTTTGCTCAGACGCGTGTTTCCTCAAGTTCAAGAATCAAGATCTAGGATACCTGCAGACAGGTGCCTGTTTGTGTGGAGACAGTCTGTTTGAAACTGTGTTCCTCAGCGCCCGCTCTTTCTCCCCGTCGCTCCACACGCCTGGGAGTCCCTTTCTTTCTCTTCACAAGCACGTGTGTTGACTTCGTCGCACATGTGCATCTGCACAAGCGTTGAGCTCAGCAGAGCGTGTCTCTTGACACTTGATGTGCGTTGGCTGTGTCTGCCTGCTCCAGTGAAGAGAGAAACGGGAAATCATCTTGGTAGAGGCAACAAAGCAAAAGCGAGGCAGGATTGACATCTGCTCAACAGAGACGGATTCCCTGCGCTGACACAGTTCACAGTTACACGAGAAGCAATCTGAGCGGTCCGTCGACCGGAGACGTGTTTCCCAAGAGGTCGTTTAGCGAGTGAACAGCAGTGTGCGCGACTTTCAGGAGTGTGCCTGGAAAGTGCCAGAATCACCAGGAGCATCTGTGCAAAAGCTGCTGCCTCTGTGACCGCATTGAGGCACGTTCGCGTGTCTGCGAGTATATAGACGGCTCTTTCGCGTTCACTCCGAGGGAAACGGTCCGCTATTGCTTCTGTGCGCACAGACGCGATTCCCTTGTCTCTTGCGAACACAGGGAACTCTGTGCATCCAAATCTACAGGCGAAGGACGCGTCTGCATATGTTTTGGTGAACAATCGAGTGTGCGTGTTCTGACAGCTGCCTCTACGCAGACGTCTCCACAGAGCCACTTCTGAATGCCCCGCAGCCCAGGACTGAATGGATACACTAACAAGTGCACCGGTGTGAGCAACCACATATGCAGAAGGACGTCTTTCATCTCACAGAAGCGCGAACGTCTTGGCGTTCAAGCACATGGCAGAAACAAGGTGTGAACAGATGAGCTGCTGCTATTTTCTCCGTTCGGCATGCTTCGTTGTAGCTCTCTTGCCGGTCGCCGGCTTAGCGGCTTGCTTTGCGCGACTAGCTCTGGGGAGAGAAGGAGATAGCGCCGGAAACCTCGCCTTTTGCCTTCTTCGGCGCTGGAACCTGGTTGCTGCGCCTTCTCTTTGTCCATGTGCACACACACGATTCCTCAGCGAAAACCATGCAGAAACCTTTCCACGAGCACCCAGGGATGTGCACCCAGCACCACGTGCACGCACACGCAGCTAGAGAAAAGCACCTACCTTTTCACACACTGATGCCTAAGCAAACGCGTGGCCACACACACGCACACATCCGCAAGCGCGCCTACTCCCATCTATTGAGGGAAAGACGGACGAGCTCTTTGGTTGCTCTTCACAGGCTTGTCCCTGATCTATAGCTGAGGGCAAACACTTGTGTGCTTGTGGGAGAGCCTGTGTCTTTCCTGGAAGCGTTTGGGAGTTTTGCTCAGACGCGTGTTTCCTCAAGTTCAAGAATCAAGATCTAGGATACCTGCAGACAGGTGCCTGTTTGTGTGGAGACAGTCTGTTTGAAACTGTGTTCCTCAGCGCCCGCTCTTTCTCCCCGTCGCTCCACACGCCTGGGAGTCCCTTTCTTTCTCTCCACAAGCACGTGTGTTGACTTCGTCGCACATGTGCATCTGCACAAGCGTTGAGCTCAGCAGAGCGTGTCTCTTGACACTTGATGTGCGTTGGCTGTGTCTGCCTGCTCCAGTGAAGAGAGAAACGGGAAATCATCTTGGTAGAGGCAACAAAGCAAAAGCGAGGCAGGATTGACATCTGCTCAACAGAGACGGATTCCCTGCGCTGACACAGTTCACAGTTACACGAGAAGCAATCTGAGCGGTCCGTCGACCGGAGACGTGTTTCCCAAGAGGTCGTTTAGCGAGTGAACAGCAGTGTGCGCGACTTTCAGGAGTGTGCCTGGAAAGTGCCAGAATCACCAGGAGCATCTGTGCAAAAGCTGCTGCCTCTGTGACCGCATTGAGGCACGTTCGCGTGTCTGCGAGTATATAGACGGCTCTTTCGCGTTCACTCCGAGGGAAACGGTCCGCTATTGCTTCTGTGCGCACAGACGCGATTCCCTTGTCTCTTGCGAACACAGGGAACTCTGTGCATCCAAATCTACAGGCTAAGGACGCGTCTGCATATGTTTTGGTGAACAATCGAGTGTGCGTGTTCTGACAGCTGCCTCTATGCAGACGTCTCCACAGAGCCACTTCTGAATGCCCCGCAGCCCAGGACTGAATGGATACACTAACAAGTGCACCGGTGTGAGCAACCACATATGCAGAAGGACGTCTTTCATCTCACAGAAGCGCGAACGTCTTGGCGTTCAAGCACATGGCAGAAACAAGGTGTGAACAGATGAGCTGCTGCTATTTTCTCCGTTCGGCATGCTTCGTTGTAGCTCTCTTGCCGGTCGCCGGCTTAGCGGCTTGCTTTGCGCGACTAGCTCTGGGGAGAGAAGGAGATAGCGCCGGAAACCTCGCCTTTTGCCTTCTTCGGCGCTGGAACCTGGTTGCTGCGCCTTCTCTTTGTCCATGTGCACACACACGATTCCTCAGCGAAAACCATGCAGAAACCTTTCCACGAGCACCCAGGGATGTGCACCCAGCACCACGTGCACGCACACGCAGCTAGAGAAAAGCACCTACCTTTTCACACACTGATGCCTAAGCAAACGCGTGGCCACACACACGCACACATCCGCAAGCGCGCCTACTCCCATCTATTGAGGGAAAGACGGACGAGCTCTTTGGTTGCTCTTCACAGGCTTGTCCCTGATCTATAGCTGAGGGCAAACACTTGTGTGCTTGTGGGAGAGCCTGTGTCTTTCCTGGAAGCGTTTGGGAGTTTTGCTCAGACGCGTGTTTCCTCAAGTTCAAGAATCAAGATCTAGGATACCTGCAGACAGGTGCCTGTTTGTGTGGAGACAGTCTGTTTGAAACTGTGTTCCTCAGCGCCCGCTCTTTCTCCCCGTCGCTCCACACGCCTGGGAGTCCCTTTCTTTCTCTCCACAAGCACGTGTGTTGACTTCGTCGCACATGTGCATCTGCACAAGCGTTGAGCTCAGCAGAGCGTGTCTCTTGACACTTGATGTGCGTTGGCTGTGTCTGCCTGCTCCAGTGAAGAGAGAAACGGGAAATCATCTTGGTAGAGGCAACAAAGCAAAAGCGAGGCAGGATTGACATCTGCTCAACAGAGACGGATTCCCTGCGCTGACACAGTTCACAGTTACACGAGAAGCAATCTGAGCGGTCCGTCGACCGGAGACGTGTTTCCCAAGAGGTCGTTTAGCGAGTGAACAGCAGTGTGCGCGACTTTCAGGAGTGTGCCTGGAAAGTGCCAGAATCACCAGGAGCATCTGTGCAAAAGCTGCTGCCTCTGTGACCGCATTGAGGCACGTTCGCGTGTCTGCGAGTATATAGACGGCTCTTTCGCGTTCACTCCGAGGGAAACGGTCCGCTATTGCTTCTGTGCGCACAGACGCGATTCCCTTGTCTCTTGCGAACACAGGGAACTCTGTGCATCCAAATCTACAGGCTAAGGACGCGTCTGCATATGTTTTGGTGAACAATCGAGTGTGCGTGTTCTGACAGCTGCCTCTATGCAGACGTCTCCACAGAGCCACTTCTGAATGCCCCGCAGCCCAGGACTGAATGGATACACTAACAAGTGCACCGGTGTGAGCAACCACATATGCAGAAGGACGTCTTTCATCTCACAGAAGCGCGAACGTCTTGGCGTTCAAGCACATGGCAGAAACAAGGTGTGAACAGATGAGCTGCTGCTATTTTCTCCGTTCGGCATGCTTCGTTGTAGCTCTCTTGCCGGTCGCCGGCTTAGCGGCTTGCTTTGCGCGACTAGCTCTGGGGAGAGAAGGAGATAGCGCCGGAAACCTCGCCTTTTGCCTTCTTCGGCGCTGGAACCTGGTTGCTGCGCCTTCTCTTTGTCCATGTGCACACACACGATTCCTCAGCGAAAACCATGCAGAAACCTTTCCACGAGCACCCAGGGATGTGCACCCAGCACCACGTGCACGCACACGCAGCTAGAGAAAAGCACCTACCTTTTCACACACTGATGCCTAAGCAAACGCGTGGCCACACACACGCACACATCCGCAAGCGCGCCTACTCCCATCTATTGAGGGAAAGACGGACGAGCTCTTTGGTTGCTCTTCACAGGCTTGTCCCTGATCTATAGCTGAGGGCAAACACTTGTGTGCTTGTGGGAGAGCCTGTGTCTTTCCTGGAAGCGTTTGGGAGTTTTGCTCAGACGCGTGTTTCCTCAAGTTCAAGAATCAAGATCTAGGATACCTGCAGACAGGTGCCTGTTTGTGTGGAGACAGTCTGTTTGAAACTGTGTTCCTCAGCGCCCGCTCTTTCTCCCCGTCGCTCCACACGCCTGGGAGTCCCTTTCTTTCTCTCCACAAGCACGTGTGTTGACTTCGTCGCACATGTGCATCTGCACAAGCGTTGAGCTCAGCAGAGCGTGTCTCTTGACACTTGATGTGCGTTGGCTGTGTCTGCCTGCTCCAGTGAAGAGAGAAACGGGAAATCATCTTGGTAGAGGCAACAAAGCAAAAGCGAGGCAGGATTGACATCTGCTCAACAGAGACGGATTCCCTGCGCTGACACAGTTCACAGTTACACGAGAAGCAATCTGAGCGGTCCGTCGACCGGAGACGTGTTTCCCAAGAGGTCGTTTAGCGAGTGAACAGCAGTGTGCGCGACTTTCAGGAGTGTGCCTGGAAAGTGCCAGAATCACCAGGAGCATCTGTGCAAAAGCTGCTGCCTCTGTGACCGCATTGAGGCACGTTCGCGTGTCTGCGAGTATATAGACGGCTCTTTCGCGTTCACTCCGAGGGAAACGGTCCGCTATTGCTTCTGTGCGCACAGACGCGATTCCCTTGTCTCTTGCGAACACAGGGAACTCTGTGCATCCAAATCTACAGGCTAAGGACGCGTCTGCATATGTTTTGGTGAACAATCGAGTGTGCGTGTTCTGACAGCTGCCTCTATGCAGACGTCTCCACAGAGCCACTTCTGAATGCCCCGCAGCCCAGGACTGAATGGATACACTAACAAGTGCACCGGTGTGAGCAACCACATATGCAGAAGGACGTCTTTCATCTCACAGAAGCGCGAACGTCTTGGCGTTCAAGCACATGGCAGAAACAAGGTGTGAACAGATGAGCTGCTGCTATTTTCTCCGTTCGGCATGCTTCGTTGTAGCTCTCTTGCCGGTCGCCGGCTTAGCGGCTTGCTTTGCGCGACTAGCTCTGGGGAGAGAAGGAGATAGCGCCGGAAACCTCGCCTTTTGCCTTCTTCGGCGCTGGAACCTGGTTGCTGCGCCTTCTCTTTGTCCATGTGCACACACACGATTCCTCAGCGAAAACCATGCAGAAACCTTTCCACGAGCACCCAGGGATGTGCACCCAGCACCACGTGCACGCACACGCAGCTAGAGAAAAGCACCTACCTTTTCACACACTGAAGCCTAAGCAAACGCGTGGCCACACACACGCACACATCCGCAAGCGCGCCTACTCCCATCTATTGAGGGAAAGACGGACGAGCAACGTCCTGACAGGCTTGAGGGGAAAAACGTCCGTTGACGGTTGGCGTACTGCACGCCCGCCTACGGGGCTGCAGGGGAATCCACATTTGGAAGGTACCTGAAGATGTGTGCCTGTTCTTGGAGCTCCGCTAGTAGGGTAGCAAAGACACTCGTAGGCAGTACTGAATGCTGCTCCGTGCTACTTCTCCTCCGCTGGCAAATGCTTCACAGTCGCCCTAGGAAAGACGTTTAACAATCGATCTCCAAGAGGAACGAAACACATGATGCCATAAGGCGAAAGAATAGCAGGGCATCTCTTCACAGGCTTGTCCCTGATCTATAGCTGAGGGCAAACACTTGTGTGCTTGTGGGAGAGCCTGTGTCTTTCCTGGAAGCGTTTGGGAGTTTTGCTCAGACGCGTGTTTCCTCAAGTTCAAGAATCAAGATCTAGGATACCTGCAGACAGGTGCCTGTTTGTGTGGAGACAGTCTGTTTGAAACTGTGTTCCTCAGCGCCCGCTCTTTCTCCCCGTCGCTCCACACGCCTGGGAGTCCCTTTCTTTCTCTTCACAAGCACGTGTGTTGACTTCGTCGCACATGTGCATCTGCACAAGCGTTGAGCTCAGCAGAGCGTGTCTCTTGACACTTGATGTGCGTTGGCTGTGTCTGCCTGCTCCAGTGAAGAGAGAAACGGGAAATCATCTTGGTAGAGGCAACAAAGCAAAAGCGAGGCAGGATTGACATCTGCTCAACAGAGACGGATTCCCTGCGCTGACACAGTTCACAGTTACACGAGAAGCAATCTGAGCGGTCCGTCGACCGGAGACGTGTTTCCCAAGAGGTCGTTTAGCGAGTGAACAGCAGTGTGCGCGACTTTCAGGAGTGTGCCTGGAAAGTGCCAGAATCACCAGGAGCATCTGTGCAAAAGCTGCTGCCTCTGTGACCGCATTGAGGCACGTTCGCGTGTCTGCGAGTATATAGACGGCTCTTTCGCGTTCACTCCGAGGGAAACGGTCCGCTATTGCTTCTGTGCGCACAGACGCGATTCCCTTGTCTCTTGCGAACACAGGGAACTCTGTGCATCCAAATCTACAGGCTAAGGACGCGTCTGCATATGTTTTGGTGAACAATCGAGTGTGCGTGTTCTGACAGCTGCCTCTACGCAGACGTCTCCACAGAGCCACTTCTGAATGCCCCGCAGCCCAGGACTGAATGGATACACTAACAAGTGCACCGGTGTGAGCAACCACATATGCAGAAGGACGTCTTTCATCTCACAGAAGCGCGAACGTCTTGGCGTTCAAGCACATGGCAGAAACAAGGTGTGAACAGATGAGCTGCTGCTATTTTCTCCGTTCGGCATGCTTCGTTGTAGCTCTCTTGCC
This sequence comes from Patagioenas fasciata, assembly GCF_037038585.1. Lineage (NCBI taxonomy): Eukaryota > Metazoa > Chordata > Aves > Columbiformes > Columbidae > Patagioenas > Patagioenas fasciata. The sequence goes on along the minus strand of NW_027288561.1, from coordinate 58,194 downwards.
GGTCGCCGGCTTAGCGGCTTGCTTTGCGCGACTAGCTCTGGGGAGAGAAGGAGATAGCGCCGGAAACCTCGCCTTTTGCCTTCTTCGGCGCTGGAACCTGGTTGCTGCGCCTTCTCTTTGTCCATGTGCACACACACGATTCCTCAGCGAAAACCATGCAGAAACCTTTCCACGAGCACCCAGGGATGTGCACCCAGCACCACGTGCACGCACACGCAGCTAGAGAAAAGCACCTACCTTTTCACACACTGATGCCTAAGCAAACGCGTGGCCACACACACGCACACATCCGCAAGCGCGCCTACTCCCATCTATTGAGGGAAAGACGGACGAGCTCTTTGGTTGCTCTTCACAGGCTTGTCCCTGATCTATAGCTGAGGGCAAACACTTGTGTGCTTGTGGGAGAGCCTGTGTCTTTCCTGGAAGCGTTTGGGAGTTTTGCTCAGACGCGTGTTTCCTCAAGTTCAAGAATCAAGATCTAGGATACCTGCAGACAGGTGCCTGTTTGTGTGGAGACAGTCTGTTTGAAACTGTGTTCCTCAGCGCCCGCTCTTTCTCCCCGTCGCTCCACACGCCTGGGAGTCCCTTTCTTTCTCTCCACAAGCACGTGTGTTGACTTCGTCGCACATGTGCATCTGCACAAGCGTTGAGCTCAGCAGAGCGTGTCTCTTGACACTTGATGTGCGTTGGCTGTGTCTGCCTGCTCCAGTGAAGAGAGAAACGGGAAATCATCTTGGTAGAGGCAACAAAGCAAAAGCGAGGCAGGATTGACATCTGCTCAACAGAGACGGATTCCCTGCGCTGACACAGTTCACAGTTACACGAGAAGCAATCTGAGCGGTCCGTCGACCGGAGACGTGTTTCCCAAGAGGTCGTTTAGCGAGTGAACAGCAGTGTGCGCGACTTTCAGGAGTGTGCCTGGAAAGTGCCAGAATCACCAGGAGCATCTGTGCAAAAGCTGCTGCCTCTGTGACCGCATTGAGGCACGTTCGCGTGTCTGCGAGTATATAGACGGCTCTTTCGCGTTCACTCCGAGGGAAACGGTCCGCTATTGCTTCTGTGCGCACAGACGCGATTCCCTTGTCTCTTGCGAACACAGGGAACTCTGTGCATCCAAATCTACAGGCTAAGGACGCGTCTGCATATGTTTTGGTGAACAATCGAGTGTGCGTGTTCTGACAGCTGCCTCTATGCAGACGTCTCCACAGAGCCACTTCTGAATGCCCCGCAGCCCAGGACTGAATGGATACACTAACAAGTGCACCGGTGTGAGCAACCACATATGCAGAAGGACGTCTTTCATCTCACAGAAGCGCGAACGTCTTGGCGTTCAAGCACATGGCAGAAACAAGGTGTGAACAGATGAGCTGCTGCTATTTTCTCCGTTCGGCATGCTTCGTTGTAGCTCTCTTGCCGGTCGCCGGCTTAGCGGCTTGCTTTGCGCGACTAGCTCTGGGGAGAGAAGGAGATAGCGCCGGAAACCTCGCCTTTTGCCTTCTTCGGCGCTGGAACCTGGTTGCTGCGCCTTCTCTTTGTCCATGTGCACACACACGATTCCTCAGCGAAAACCATGCAGAAACCTTTCCACGAGCACCCAGGGATGTGCACCCAGCACCACGTGCACGCACACGCAGCTAGAGAAAAGCACCTACCTTTTCACACACTGAAGCCTAAGCAAACGCGTGGCCACACACACGCACACATCCGCAAGCGCGCCTACTCCCATCTATTGAGGGAAAGACGGACGAGCTCTTTGGTTGCTCTTCACAGGCTTGTCCCTGATCTATAGCTGAGGGCAAACACTTGTGTGCTTGTGGGAGAGCCTGTGTCTTTCCTGGAAGCGTTTGGGAGTTTTGCTCAGACGCGTGTTTCCTCAAGTTCAAGAATCAAGATCTAGGATACCTGCAGACAGGTGCCTGTTTGTGTGGAGACAGTCTGTTTGAAACTGTGTTCCTCAGCGCCCGCTCTTTCTCCCCGTCGCTCCACACGCCTGGGAGTCCCTTTCTTTCTCTCCACAAGCACGTGTGTTGACTTCGTCGCACATGTGCATCTGCACAAGCGTTGAGCTCAGCAGAGCGTGTCTCTTGACACTTGATGTGCGTTGGCTGTGTCTGCCTGCTCCAGTGAAGAGAGAAACGGGAAATCATCTTGGTAGAGGCAACAAAGCAAAAGCGAGGCAGGATTGACATCTGCTCAACAGAGACGGATTCCCTGCGCTGACACAGTTCACAGTTACACGAGAAGCAATCTGAGCGGTCCGTCGACCGGAGACGTGTTTCCCAAGAGGTCGTTTAGCGAGTGAACAGCAGTGTGCGCGACTTTCAGGAGTGTGCCTGGAAAGTGCCAGAATCACCAGGAGCATCTGTGCAAAAGCTGCTGCCTCTGTGACCGCATTGAGGCACGTTCGCGTGTCTGCGAGTATATAGACGGCTCTTTCGCGTTCACTCCGAGGGAAACGGTCCGCTATTGCTTCTGTGCGCACAGACGCGATTCCCTTGTCTCTTGCGAACACAGGGAACTCTGTGCATCCAAATCTACAGGCTAAGGACGCGTCTGCATATGTTTTGGTGAACAATCGAGTGTGCGTGTTCTGACAGCTGCCTCTATGCAGACGTCTCCACAGAGCCACTTCTGAATGCCCCGCAGCCCAGGACTGAATGGATACACTAACAAGTGCACCGGTGTGAGCAACCACATATGCAGAAGGACGTCTTTCATCTCACAGAAGCGCGAACGTCTTGGCGTTCAAGCACATGGCAGAAACAAGGTGTGAACAGATGAGCTGCTGCTATTTTCTCCGTTCGGCATGCTTCGTTGTAGCTCTCTTGCCGGTCGCCGGCTTAGCGGCTTGCTTTGCGCGACTAGCTCTGGGGAGAGAAGGAGATAGCGCCGGAAACCTCGCCTTTTGCCTTCTTCGGCGCTGGAACCTGGTTGCTGCGCCTTCTCTTTGTCCATGTGCACACACACGATTCCTCAGCGAAAACCATGCAGAAACCTTTCCACGAGCACCCAGGGATGTGCACCCAGCACCACGTGCACGCACACGCAGCTAGAGAAAAGCACCTACCTTTTCACACACTGATGCCTAAGCAAACGCGTGGCCACACACACGCACACATCCGCAAGCGCGCCTACTCCCATCTATTGAGGGAAAGACGGACGAGCTCTTTGGTTGCTCTTCACAGGCTTGTCCCTGATCTATAGCTGAGGGCAAACACTTGTGTGCTTGTGGGAGAGCCTGTGTCTTTCCTGGAAGCGTTTGGGAGTTTTGCTCAGACGCGTGTTTCCTCAAGTTCAAGAATCAAGATCTAGGATACCTGCAGACAGGTGCCTGTTTGTGTGGAGACAGTCTGTTTGAAACTGTGTTCCTCAGCGCCCGCTCTTTCTCCCCGTCGCTCCACACGCCTGGGAGTCCCTTTCTTTCTCTCCACAAGCACGTGTGTTGACTTCGTCGCACATGTGCATCTGCACAAGCGTTGAGCTCAGCAGAGCGTGTCTCTTGACACTTGATGTGCGTTGGCTGTGTCTGCCTGCTCCAGTGAAGAGAGAAACGGGAAATCATCTTGGTAGAGGCAACAAAGCAAAAGCGAGGCAGGATTGACATCTGCTCAACAGAGACGGATTCCCTGCGCTGACACAGTTCACAGTTACACGAGAAGCAATCTGAGCGGTCCGTCGACCGGAGACGTGTTTCCCAAGAGGTCGTTTAGCGAGTGAACAGCAGTGTGCGCGACTTTCAGGAGTGTGCCTGGAAAGTGCCAGAATCACCAGGAGCATCTGTGCAAAAGCTGCTGCCTCTGTGACCGCATTGAGGCACGTTCGCGTGTCTGCGAGTATATAGACGGCTCTTTCGCGTTCACTCCGAGGGAAACGGTCCGCTATTGCTTCTGTGCGCACAGACGCGATTCCCTTGTCTCTTGCGAACACAGGGAACTCTGTGCATCCAAATCTACAGGCTAAGGACGCGTCTGCATATGTTTTGGTGAACAATCGAGTGTGCGTGTTCTGACAGCTGCCTCTATGCAGACGTCTCCACAGAGCCACTTCTGAATGCCCCGCAGCCCAGGACTGAATGGATACACTAACAAGTGCACCGGTGTGAGCAACCACATATGCAGAAGGACGTCTTTCATCTCACAGAAGCGCGAACGTCTTGGCGTTCAAGCACATGGCAGAAACAAGGTGTGAACAGATGAGCTGCTGCTATTTTCTCCGTTCGGCATGCTTCGTTGTAGCTCTCTTGCCGGTCGCCGGCTTAGCGGCTTGCTTTGCGCGACTAGCTCTGGGGAGAGAAGGAGATAGCGCCGGAAACCTCGCCTTTTGCCTTCTTCGGCGCTGGAACCTGGTTGCTGCGCCTTCTCTTTGTCCATGTGCACACACACGATTCCTCAGCGAAAACCATGCAGAAACCTTTCCACGAGCACCCAGGGATGTGCACCCAGCACCACGTGCACGCACACGCAGCTAGAGAAAAGCACCTACCTTTTCACACACTGATGCCTAAGCAAACGCGTGGCCACACACACGCACACATCCGCAAGCGCGCCTACTCCCATCTATTGAGGGAAAGACGGACGAGCTCTTTGGTTGCTCTTCACAGGCTTGTCCCTGATCTATAGCTGAGGGCAAACACTTGTGTGCTTGTGGGAGAGCCTGTGTCTTTCCTGGAAGCGTTTGGGAGTTTTGCTCAGACGCGTGTTTCCTCAAGTTCAAGAATCAAGATCTAGGATACCTGCAGACAGGTGCCTGTTTGTGTGGAGACAGTCTGTTTGAAACTGTGTTCCTCAGCGCCCGCTCTTTCTCCCCGTCGCTCCACACGCCTGGGAGTCCCTTTCTTTCTCTCCACAAGCACGTGTGTTGACTTCGTCGCACATGTGCATCTGCACAAGCGTTGAGCTCAGCAGAGCGTGTCTCTTGACACTTGATGTGCGTTGGCTGTGTCTGCCTGCTCCAGTGAAGAGAGAAACGGGAAATCATCTTGGTAGAGGCAACAAAGCAAAAGCGAGGCAGGATTGACATCTGCTCAACAGAGACGGATTCCCTGCGCTGACACAGTTCACAGTTACACGAGAAGCAATCTGAGCGGTCCGTCGACCGGAGACGTGTTTCCCAAGAGGTCGTTTAGCGAGTGAACAGCAGTGTGCGCGACTTTCAGGAGTGTGCCTGGAAAGTGCCAGAATCACCAGGAGCATCTGTGCAAAAGCTGCTGCCTCTGTGACCGCATTGAGGCACGTTCGCGTGTCTGCGAGTATATAGACGGCTCTTTCGCGTTCACTCCGAGGGAAACGGTCCGCTATTGCTTCTGTGCGCACAGACGCGATTCCCTTGTCTCTTGCGAACACAGGGAACTCTGTGCATCCAAATCTACAGGCTAAGGACGCGTCTGCATATGTTTTGGTGAACAATCGAGTGTGCGTGTTCTGACAGCTGCCTCTATGCAGACGTCTCCACAGAGCCACTTCTGAATGCCCCGCAGCCCAGGACTGAATGGATACACTAACAAGTGCACCGGTGTGAGCAACCACATATGCAGAAGGACGTCTTTCATCTCACAGAAGCGCGAACGTCTTGGCGTTCAAGCACATGGCAGAAACAAGGTGTGAACAGATGAGCTGCTGCTATTTTCTCCGTTCGGCATGCTTCGTTGTAGCTCTCTTGCCGGTCGCCAGCTTAGCGGCTTGCTTTGCGCGACTAGCTCTGGGGAGAGAAGGAGATAGCGCCGGAAACCTCGCCTTTTGCCTTCTTCGGCGCTGGAACCTGGTTGCTGCGCCTTCTCTTTGTCCATGTGCACACACACGATTCCTCAGCGAAAACCATGCAGAAACCTTTCCACGAGCACCCAGGGATGTGCACCCAGCACCACGTGCACGCACACGCAGCTAGAGAAAAGCACCTACCTTTTCACACACTGATGCCTAAGCAAACGCGTGGCCACACACACGCACACATCCGCAAGCGCGCCTACTCCCATCTATTGAGGGAAAGACGGACGAGCTCTTTGGTTGCTCTTCACAGGCTTGTCCCTGATCTATAGCTGAGGGCAAACACTTGTGTGCTTGTGGGAGAGCCTGTGTCTTTCCTGGAAGCGTTTGGGAGTTTTGCTCAGACGCGTGTTTCCTCAAGTTCAAGAATCAAGATCTAGGATACCTGCAGACAGGTGCCTGTTTGTGTGGAGACAGTCTGTTTGAAACTGTGTTCCTCAGCGCCCGCTCTTTCTCCCCGTCGCTCCACACGCCTGGGAGTCCCTTTCTTTCTCTCCACAAGCACGTGTGTTGACTTCGTCGCACATGTGCATCTGCACAAGCGTTGAGCTCAGCAGAGCGTGTCTCTTGACACTTGATGTGCGTTGGCTGTGTCTGCCTGCTCCAGTGAAGAGAGAAACGGGAAATCATCTTGGTAGAGGCAACAAAGCAAAAGCGAGGCAGGATTGACATCTGCTCAACAGAGACGGATTCCCTGCGCTGACACAGTTCACAGTTACACGAGAAGCAATCTGAGCGGTCCGTCGACCGGAGACGTGTTTCCCAAGAGGTCGTTTAGCGAGTGAACAGCAGTGTGCGCGACTTTCAGGAGTGTGCCTGGAAAGTGCCAGAATCACCAGGAGCATCTGTGCAAAAGCTGCTGCCTCTGTGACCGCATTGAGGCACGTTCGCGTGTCTGCGAGTATATAGACGGCTCTTTCGCGTTCACTCCGAGGGAAACGGTCCGCTATTGCTTCTGTGCGCACAGACGCGATTCCCTTGTCTCTTGCGAACACAGGGAACTCTGTGCATCCAAATCTACAGGCTAAGGACGCGTCTGCATATGTTTTGGTGAACAATCGAGTGTGCGTGTTCTGACAGCTGCCTCTATGCAGACGTCTCCACAGAGCCACTTCTGAATGCCCCGCAGCCCAGGACTGAATGGATACACTAACAAGTGCACCGGTGTGAGCAACCACATATGCAGAAGGACGTCTTTCATCTCACAGAAGCGCGAACGTCTTGGCGTTCAAGCACATGGCAGAAACAAGGTGTGAACAGATGAGCTGCTGCTATTTTCTCCGTTCGGCATGCTTCGTTGTAGCTCTCTTGCCGGTCGCCGGCTTAGCGGCTTGCTTTGCGCGACTAGCTCTGGGGAGAGAAGGAGATAGCGCCGGAAACCTCGCCTTTTGCCTTCTTCGGCGCTGGAACCTGGTTGCTGCGCCTTCTCTTTGTCCATGTGCACACACACGATTCCTCAGCGAAAACCATGCAGAAACCTTTCCACGAGCACCCAGGGATGTGCACCCAGCACCACGTGCACGCACACGCAGCTAGAGAAAAGCACCTACCTTTTCACACACTGATGCCTAAGCAAACGCGTGGCCACACACACGCACACATCCGCAAGCGCGCCTACTCCCATCTATTGAGGGAAAGACGGACGAGCTCTTTGGTTGCTCTTCACAGGCTTGTCCCTGATCTATAGCTGAGGGCAAACACTTGTGTGCTTGTGGGAGAGCCTGTGTCTTTCCTGGAAGCGTTTGGGAGTTTTGCTCAGACGCGTGTTTCCTCAAGTTCAAGAATCAAGATCTAGGATACCTGCAGACAGGTGCCTGTTTGTGTGGAGACAGTCTGTTTGAAACTGTGTTCCTCAGCGCCCGCTCTTTCTCCCCGTCGCTCCACACGCCTGGGAGTCCCTTTCTTTCTCTCCACAAGCACGTGTGTTGACTTCGTCGCACATGTGCATCTGCACAAGCGTTGAGCTCAGCAGAGCGTGTCTCTTGACACTTGATGTGCGTTGGCTGTGTCTGCCTGCTCCAGTGAAGAGAGAAACGGGAAATCATCTTGGTAGAGGCAACAAAGCAAAGGCGAGGCAGGATTGACATCTGCTCAACAGAGACGGATTCCCTGCGCTGACACAGTTCACAGTTACACGAGAAGCAATCTGAGCGGTCCGTCGACCGGAGACGTGTTTCCCAAGAGGTCGTTTAGCGAGTGAACAGCAGTGTGCGCGACTTTCAGGAGTGTGCCTGGAAAGTGCCAGAATCACCAGGAGCATCTGTGCAAAAGCTGCTGCCTCTGTGACCGCATTGAGGCACGTTCGCGTGTCTGCGAGTATATAGACGGCTCTTTCGCGTTCACTCCGAGGGAAACGGTCCGCTATTGCTTCTGTGCGCACAGACGCGATTCCCTTGTCTCTTGCGAACACAGGGAACTCTGTGCATCCAAATCTACAGGCTAAGGACGCGTCTGCATATGTTTTGGTGAACAATCGAGTGTGCGTGTTCTGACAGCTGCCTCTATGCAGACGTCTCCACAGAGCCACTTCTGAATGCCCCGCAGCCCAGGACTGAATGGATACACTAACAAGTGCACCGGTGTGAGCAACCACATATGCAGAAGGACGTCTTTCATCTCACAGAAGCGCGAACGTCTTGGCGTTCAAGCACATGGCAGAAACAAGGTGTGAACAGATGAGCTGCTGCTATTTTCTCCGTTCGGCATGCTTCGTTGTAGCTCTCTTGCCGGTCGCCGGCTTAGCGGCTTGCTTTGCGCGACTAGCTCTGGGGAGAGAAGGAGATAGCGCCGGAAACCTCGCCTTTTGCCTTCTTCGGCGCTGGAACCTGGTTGCTGCGCCTTCTCTTTGTCCATGTGCACACACACGATTCCTCAGCGAAAACCATGCAGAAACCTTTCCACGAGCACCCAGGGATGTGCACCCAGCACCACGTGCACGCACACGCAGCTAGAGAAAAGCACCTACCTTTTCACACACTGATGCCTAAGCAAACGCGTGGCCACACACACGCACACATCCGCAAGCGCGCCTACTCCCATCTATTGAGGGAAAGACGGACGAGCTCTTTGGTTGCTCTTCACAGGCTTGTCCCTGATCTATAGCTGAGGGCAAACACTTGTGTGCTTGTGGGAGAGCCTGTGTCTTTCCTGGAAGCGTTTGGGAGTTTTGCTCAGACGCGTGTTTCCTCAAGTTCAAGAATCAAGATCTAGGATACCTGCAGACAGGTGCCTGTTTGTGTGGAGACAGTCTGTTTGAAACTGTGTTCCTCAGCGCCCGCTCTTTCTCCCCGTCGCTCCACACGCCTGGGAGTCCCTTTCTTTCTCTCCACAAGCACGTGTGTTGACTTCGTCGCACATGTGCATCTGCACAAGCGTTGAGCTCAGCAGAGCGTGTCTCTTGACACTTGATGTGCGTTGGCTGTGTCTGCCTGCTCCAGTGAAGAGAGAAACGGGAAATCATCTTGGTAGAGGCAACAAAGCAAAAGCGAGGCAGGATTGACATCTGCTCAACAGAGACGGATTCCCTGCGCTGACACAGTTCACAGTTACACGAGAAGCAATCTGAGCGGTCCGTCGACCGGAGACGTGTTTCCCAAGAGGTCGTTTAGCGAGTGAACAGCAGTGTGCGCGACTTTCAGGAGTGTGCCTGGAAAGTGCCAGAATCACCAGGAGCATCTGTGCAAAAGCTGCTGCCTCTGTGACCGCATTGAGGCACGTTCGCGTGTCTGCGAGTATATAGACGGCTCTTTCGCGTTCACTCCGAGGGAAACGGTCCGCTATTGCTTCTGTGCGCACAGACGCGATTCCCTTGTCTCTTGCGAACACAGGGAACTCTGTGCATCCAAATCTACAGGCTAAGGACGCGTCTGCATATGTTTTGGTGAACAATCGAGTGTGCGTGTTCTGACAGCTGCCTCTATGCAGACGTCTCCACAGAGCCACTTCTGAATGCCCCGCAGCCCAGGACTGAATGGATACACTAACAAGTGCACCGGTGTGAGCAACCACATATGCAGAAGGACGTCTTTCATCTCACAGAAGCGCGAACGTCTTGGCGTTCAAGCACATGGCAGAAACAAGGTGTGAACAGATGAGCTGCTGCTATTTTCTCCGTTCGGCATGCTTCGTTGTAGCTCTCTTGCCGGTCGCCAGCTTAGCGGCTTGCTTTGCGCGACTAGCTCTGGGGAGAGAAGGAGATAGCGCCGGAAACCTCGCCTTTTGCCTTCTTCGGCGCTGGAACCTGGTTGCTGCGCCTTCTCTTTGTCCATGTGCACACACACGATTCCTCAGCGAAAACCATGCAGAAACCTTTCCACGAGCACCCAGGGATGTGCACCCAGCACCACGTGCACGCACACGCAGCTAGAGAAAAGCACCTACCTTTTCACACACTGATGCCTAAGCAAACGCGTGGCCACACACACGCACACATCCGCAAGCGCGCCTACTCCCATCTATTGAGGGAAAGACGGACGAGCTCTTTGGTTGCTCTTCACAGGCTTGTCCCTGATCTATAGCTGAGGGCAAACACTTGTGTGCTTGTGGGAGAGCCTGTGTCTTTCCTGGAAGCGTTTGGGAGTTTTGCTCAGACGCGTGTTTCCTCAAGTTCAAGAATCAAGATCTAGGATACCTGCAGACAGGTGCCTGTTTGTGTGGAGACAGTCTGTTTGAAACTGTGTTCCTCAGCGCCCGCTCTTTCTCCCCGTCGCTCCACACGCCTGGGAGTCCCTTTCTTTCTCTCCACAAGCACGTGTGTTGACTTCGTCGCACATGTGCATCTGCACAAGCGTTGAGCTCAGCAGAGCGTGTCTCTTGACACTTGATGTGCGTTGGCTGTGTCTGCCTGCTCCAGTGAAGAGAGAAACGGGAAATCATCTTGGTAGAGGCAACAAAGCAAAAGCGAGGCAGGATTGACATCTGCTCAACAGAGACGGATTCCCTGCGCTGACACAGTTCACAGTTACACGAGAAGCAATCTGAGCGGTCCGTCGACCGGAGACGTGTTTCCCAAGAGGTCGTTTAGCGAGTGAACAGCAGTGTGCGCGACTTTCAGGAGTGTGCCTGGAAAGTGCCAGAATCACCAGGAGCATCTGTGCAAAAGCTGCTGCCTCTGTGACCGCATTGAGGCACGTTCGCGTGTCTGCGAGTATATAGACGGCTCTTTCGCGTTCACTCCGAGGGAAACGGTCCGCTATTGCTTCTGTGCGCACAGACGCGATTCCCTTGTCTCTTGCGAACACAGGGAACTCTGTGCATCCAAATCTACAGGCTAAGGACGCGTCTGCATATGTTTTGGTGAACAATCGAGTGTGCGTGTTCTGACAGCTGCCTCTATGCAGACGTCTCCACAGAGCCACTTCTGAATGCCCCGCAGCCCAGGACTGAATGGATACACTAACAAGTGCACCGGTGTGAGCAACCACATATGCAGAAGGACGTCTTTCATCTCACAGAAGCGCGAACGTCTTGGCGTTCAAGCACATGGCAGAAACAAGGTGTGAACAGATGAGCTGCTGCTATTTTCTCCGTTCGGCATGCTTCGTTGTAGCTCTCTTGCCGGTCGCCGGCTTAGCGGCTTGCTTTGCGCGACTAGCTCTGGGGAGAGAAGGAGATAGCGCCGGAAACCTCGCCTTTTGCCTTCTTCGGCGCTGGAACCTGGTTGCTGCGCCTTCTCTTTGTCCATGTGCACACACACGATTCCTCAGCGAAAACCATGCAGAAACCTTTCCACGAGCACCCAGGGATGTGCACCCAGCACCACGTGCACGCACACGCAGCTAGAGAAAAGCACCTACCTTTTCACACACTGATGCCTAAGCAAACGCGTGGCCACACACACGCACACATCCGCAAGCGCGCCTACTCCCATCTATTGAGGGAAAGACGGACGAGCTCTTTGGTTGCTCTTCACAGGCTTGTCCCTGATCTATAGCTGAGGGCAAACACTTGTGTGCTTGTGGGAGAGCCTGTGTCTTTCCTGGAAGCGTTTGGGAGTTTTGCTCAGACGCGTGTTTCCTCAAGTTCAAGAATCAAGATCTAGGATACCTGCAGACAGGTGCCTGTTTGTGTGGAGACAGTCTGTTTGAAACTGTGTTCCTCAGCGCCCGCTCTTTCTCCCCGTCGCTCCACACGCCTGGGAGTCCCTTTCTTTCTCTCCACAAGCACGTGTGTTGACTTCGTCGCACATGTGCATCTGCACAAGCGTTGAGCTCAGCAGAGCGTGTCTCTTGACACTTGATGTGCGTTGGCTGTGTCTGCCTGCTCCAGTGAAGAGAGAAACGGGAAATCATCTTGGTAGAGGCAACAAAGCAAAGGCGAGGCAGGATTGACATCTGCTCAACAGAGACGGATTCCCTGCGCTGACACAGTTCACAGTTACACGAGAAGCAATCTGAGCGGTCCGTCGACCGGAGACGTGTTTCCCAAGAGGTCGTTTAGCGAGTGAACAGCAGTGTGCGCGACTTTCAGGAGTGTGCCTGGAAAGTGCCAGAATCACCAGGAGCATCTGTGCAAAAGCTGCTGCCTCTGTGACCGCATTGAGGCACGTTCGCGTGTCTGCGAGTATATAGACGGCTCTTTCGCGTTCACTCCGAGGGAAACGGTCCGCTATTGCTTCTGTGCGCACAGACGCGATTCCCTTGTCTCTTGCGAACACAGGGAACTCTGTGCATCCAAATCTACAGGCTAAGGACGCGTCTGCATATGTTTTGGTGAACAATCGAGTGTGCGTGTTCTGACAGCTGCCTCTATGCAGACGTCTCCACAGAGCCACTTCTGAATGCCCCGCAGCCCAGGACTGAATGGATACACTAACAAGTGCACCGGTGTGAGCAACCACATATGCAGAAGGACGTCTTTCATCTCACAGAAGCGCGAACGTCTTGGCGTTCAAGCACATGGCAGAAACAAGGTGTGAACAGATGAGCTGCTGCTATTTTCTCCGTTCGGCATGCTTCGTTGTAGCTCTCTTGCCGGTCGCCGGCTTAGCGGCTTGCTTTGCGCGACTAGCTCTGGGGAGAGAAGGAGATAGCGCCGGAAACCTCGCCTTTTGCCTTCTTCGGCGCTGGAACCTGGTTGCTGCGCCTTCTCTTTGTCCATGTGCACACACACGATTCCTCAGCGAAAACCATGCAGAAACCTTTCCACGAGCACCCAGGGATGTGCACCCAGCACCACGTGCACGCACACGCAGCTAGAGAAAAGCACCTACCTTTTCACACACTGATGCCTAAGCAAACGCGTGGCCACACACACGCACACATCCGCAAGCGCGCCTACTCCCATCTATTGAGGGAAAGACGGACGAGCTCTTTGGTTGCTCTTCACAGGCTTGTCCCTGATCTATAGCTGAGGGCAAACACTTGTGTGCTTGTGGGAGAGCCTGTGTCTTTCCTGGAAGCGTTTGGGAGTTTTGCTCAGACGCGTGTTTCCTCAAGTTCAAGAATCAAGATCTAGGATACCTGCAGACAGGTGCCTGTTTGTGTGGAGACAGTCTGTTTGAAACTGTGTTCCTCAGCGCCCGCTCTTTCTCCCCGTCGCTCCACACGCCTGGGAGTCCCTTTCTTTCTCTCCACAAGCACGTGTGTTGACTTCGTCGCACATGTGCATCTGCACAAGCGTTGAGCTCAGCAGAGCGTGTCTCTTGACACTTGATGTGCGTTGGCTGTGTCTGCCTGCTCCAGTGAAGAGAGAAACGGGAAATCATCTTGGTAGAGGCAACAAAGCAAAGGCGAGGCAGGATTGACATCTGCTCAACAGAGACGGATTCCCTGCGCTGACACAGTTCACAGTTACACGAGAAGCAATCTGAGCGGTCCGTCGACCGGAGACGTGTTTCCCAAGAGGTCGTTTAGCGAGTGAACAGCAGTGTGCGCGACTTTCAGGAGTGTGCCTGGAAAGTGCCAGAATCACCAGGAGCATCTGTGCAAAAGCTGCTGCCTCTGTGACCGCATTGAGGCACGTTCGCGTGTCTGCGAGTATATAGACGGCTCTTTCGCGTTCACTCCGAGGGAAACGGTCCGCTATTGCTTCTGTGCGCACAGACGCGATTCCCTTGTCTCTTGCGAACACAGGGAACTCTGTGCATCCAAATCTACAGGCTAAGGACGCGTCTGCATATGTTTTGGTGAACAATCGAGTGTGCGTGTTCTGACAGCTGCCTCTATGCAGACGTCTCCACAGAGCCACTTCTGAATGCCCCGCAGCCCAGGACTGAATGGATACACTAACAAGTGCACCGGTGTGAGCAACCACATATGCAGAAGGACGTCTTTCATCTCACAGAAGCGCGAACGTCTTGGCGTTCAAGCACATGGCAGAAACAAGGTGTGAACAGATGAGCTGCTGCTATTTTCTCCGTTCGGCATGCTTCGTTGTAGCTCTCTTGCCGGTCGCCGGCTTAGCGGCTTGCTTTGCGCGACTAGCTCTGGGGAGAGAAGGAGATAGCGCCGGAAACCTCGCCTTTTGCCTTCTTCGGCGCTGGAACCTGGTTGCTGCGCCTTCTCTTTGTCCATGTGCACACACACGATTCCTCAGCGAAAACCATGCAGAAACCTTTCCACGAGCACCCAGGGATGTGCACCCAGCACCACGTGCACGCACACGCAGCTAGAGAAAAGCACCTACCTTTTCACACACTGATGCCTAAGCAAACGCGTGGCCACACACACGCACACATCCGCAAGCGCGCCTACTCCCATCTATTGAGGGAAAGACGGACGAGCTCTTTGGTTGCTCTTCACAGGCTTGTCCCTGATCTATAGCTGAGGGCAAACACTTGTGTGCTTGTGGGAGAGCCTGTGTCTTTCCTGGAAGCGTTTGGGAGTTTTGCTCAGACGCGTGTTTCCTCAAGTTCAAGAATCAAGATCTAGGATACCTGCAGACAGGTGCCTGTTTGTGTGGAGACAGTCTGTTTGAAACTGTGTTCCTCAGCGCCCGCTCTTTCTCCCCGTCGCTCCACACGCCTGGGAGTCCCTTTCTTTCTCTCCACAAGCACGTGTGTTGACTTCGTCGCACATGTGCATCTGCACAAGCGTTGAGCTCAGCAGAGCGTGTCTCTTGACACTTGATGTGCGTTGGCTGTGTCTGCCTGCTCCAGTGAAGAGAGAAACGGGAAATCATCTTGGTAGAGGCAACAAAGCAAAAGCGAGGCAGGATTGACATCTGCTCAACAGAGACGGATTCCCTGCGCTGACACAGTTCACAGTTACACGAGAAGCAATCTGAGCGGTCCGTCGACCGGAGACGTGTTTCCCAAGAGGTCGTTTAGCGAGTGAACAGCAGTGTGCGCGACTTTCAGGAGTGTGCCTGGAAAGTGCCAGAATCACCAGGAGCATCTGTGCAAAAGCTGCTGCCTCTGTGACCGCATTGAGGCACGTTCGCGTGTCTGCGAGTATATAGACGGCTCTTTCGCGTTCACTCCGAGGGAAACGGTCCGCTATTGCTTCTGTGCGCACAGACGCGATTCCCTTGTCTCTTGCGAACACAGGGAACTCTGTGCATCCAAATCTACAGGCTAAGGACGCGTCTGCATATGTTTTGGTGAACAATCGAGTGTGCGTGTTCTGACAGCTGCCTCTATGCAGACGTCTCCACAGAGCCACTTCTGAATGCCCCGCAGCCCAGGACTGAATGGATACACTAACAAGTGCACCGGTGTGAGCAACCACATATGCAGAAGGACGTCTTTCATCTCACAGAAGCGCGAACGTCTTGGCGTTCAAGCACATGGCAGAAACAAGGTGTGAACAGATGAGCTGCTGCTATTTTCTCCGTTCGGCATGCTTCGTTGTAGCTCTCTTGCCGGTCGCCGGCTTAGCGGCTTGCTTTGCGCGACTAGCTCTGGGGAGAGAAGGAGATAGCGCCGGAAACCTCGCCTTTTGCCTTCTTCGGCGCTGGAACCTGGTTGCTGCGCCTTCTCTTTGTCCATGTGCACACACACGATTCCTCAGCGAAAACCATGCAGAAACCTTTCCACGAGCACCCAGGGATGTGCACCCAGCACCACGTGCACGCACACGCAGCTAGAGAAAAGCACCTACCTTTTCACACACTGAAGCCTAAGCAAACGCGTGGCCACACACACGCACACATCCGCAAGCGCGCCTACTCCCATCTATTGAGGGAAAGACGGACGAGCTCTTTGGTTGCTCTTCACAGGCTTGTCCCTGATCTATAGCTGAGGGCAAACACTTGTGTGCTTGTGGGAGAGCCTGTGTCTTTCCTGGAAGCGCTTGGGAGTTTTGCTCAGACGCGTGTTTCCTCAAGTTCAAGAATCAAGATCTAGGATACCTGCAGACAGGTGCCTGTTTGTGTGGAGACAGTCTGTTTGAAACTGTGTTCCTCAGCGCCCGCTCTTTCTCCCCGTCGCTCCACACGCCTGGGAGTCCCTTTCTTTCTCTCCACAAGCACGTGTGTTGACTTCGTCGCACATGTGCATCTGCACAAGCGTTGAGCTCAGCAGAGCGTGTCTCTTGACACTTGATGTGCGTTGGCTGTGTCTGCCTGCTCCAGTGAAGAGAGAAACGGGAAATCATCTTGGTAGAGGCAACAAAGCAAAAGCGAGGCAGGATTGACATCTGCTCAACAGAGACGGATTCCCTGCGCTGACACAGTTCACAGTTACACGAGAAGCAATCTGAGCGGTCCGTCGACCGGAGACGTGTTTCCCAAGAGGTCGTTTAGCGAGTGAACAGCAGTGTGCGCGACTTTCAGGAGTGTGCCTGGAAAGTGCCAGAATCACCAGGAGCATCTGTGCAAAAGCTGCTGCCTCTGTGACCGCATTGAGGCACGTTCGCGTGTCTGCGAGTATATAGACGGCTCTTTCGCGTTCACTCCGAGGGAAACGGTCCGCTATTGCTTCTGTGCGCACAGACGCGATTCCCTTGTCTCTTGCGAACACAGGGAACTCTGTGCATCCAAATCTACAGGCTAAGGACGCGTCTGCATATGTTTTGGTGAACAATCGAGTGTGCGTGTTCTGACAGCTGCCTCTATGCAGACGTCTCCACAGAGCCACTTCTGAATGCCCCGCAGCCCAGGACTGAATGGATACACTAACAAGTGCACCGGTGTGAGCAACCACATATGCAGAAGGACGTCTTTCATCTCACAGAAGCGCGAACGTCTTGGCGTTCAAGCACATGGCAGAAACAAGGTGTGAACAGATGAGCTGCTGCTATTTTCTCCGTTCGGCATGCTTCGTTGTAGCTCTCTTGCCGGTCGCCGGCTTAGCGGCTTGCTTTGCGCGACTAGCTCTGGGGAGAGAAGGAGATAGCGCCGGAAACCTCGCCTTTTGCCTTCTTCGGCGCTGGAACCTGGTTGCTGCGCCTTCTCTTTGTCCATGTGCACACACACGATTCCTCAGCGAAAACCATGCAGAAACCTTTCCACGAGCACCCAGGGATGTGCACCCAGCACCACGTGCACGCACACGCAGCTAGAGAAAAGCACCTACCTTTTCACACACTGATGCCTAAGCAAACGCGTGGCCACACACACGCACACATCCGCAAGCGCGCCTACTCCCATCTATTGAGGGAAAGACGGACGAGCTCTTTGGTTGCTCTTCACAGGCTTGTCCCTGATCTATAGCTGAGGGCAAACACTTGTGTGCTTGTGGGAGAGCCTGTGTCTTTCCTGGAAGCGCTTGGGAGTTTTGCTCAGACGCGTGTTTCCTCAAGTTCAAGAATCAAGATCTAGGATACCTGCAGACAGGTGCCTGTTTGTGTGGAGACAGTCTGTTTGAAACTGTGTTCCTCAGCGCCCGCTCTTTCTCCCCGTCGCTCCACACGCCTGGGAGTCCCTTTCTTTCTCTCCACAAGCACGTGTGTTGACTTCGTCGCACATGTGCATCTGCACAAGCGTTGAGCTCAGCAGAGCGTGTCTCTTGACACTTGATGTGCGTTGGCTGTGTCTGCCTGCTCCAGTGAAGAGAGAAACGGGAAATCATCTTGGTAGAGGCAACAAAGCAAAAGCGAGGCAGGATTGACATCTGCTCAACAGAGACGGATTCCCTGCGCTGACACAGTTCACAGTTACACGAGAAGCAATCTGAGCGGTCCGTCGACCGGAGACGTGTTTCCCAAGAGGTCGTTTAGCGAGTGAACAGCAGTGTGCGCGACTTTCAGGAGTGTGCCTGGAAAGTGCCAGAATCACCAGGAGCATCTGTGCAAAAGCTGCTGCCTCTGTGACCGCATTGAGGCACGTTCGCGTGTCTGCGAGTATATAGACGGCTCTTTCGCGTTCACTCCGAGGGAAACGGTCCGCTATTGCTTCTGTGCGCACAGACGCGATTCCCTTGTCTCTTGCGAACACAGGGAACTCTGTGCATCCAAATCTACAGGCTAAGGACGCGTCTGCATATGTTTTGGTGAACAATCGAGTGTGCGTGTTCTGACAGCTGCCTCTATGCAGACGTCTCCACAGAGCCACTTCTGAATGCCCCGCAGCCCAGGACTGAATGGATACACTAACAAGTGCACCGGTGTGAGCAACCACATATGCAGAAGGACGTCTTTCATCTCACAGAAGCGCGAACGTCTTGGCGTTCAAGCACATGGCAGAAACAAGGTGTGAACAGATGAGCTGCTGCTATTTTCTCCGTTCCGCATGCTTCGTTGTAGCTCTCTTGCCGGTCGCCAGCTTAGCGGCTTGCTTTGCGCGACTAGCTCTGGGGAGAGAAGGAGATAGCGCCGGAAACCTCGCCTTTTGCCTTCTTCGGCGCTGGAACCTGGTTGCTGCGCCTTCTCTTTGTCCATGTGCACACACACGATTCCTCAGCGAAAACCATGCAGAAACCTTTCCACGAGCACCCAGGGATGTGCACCCAGCACCACGTGCACGCACACGCAGCTAGAGAAAAGCACCTACCTTTTCACACACTGATGCCTAAGCAAACGCGTGGCCACACACACGCACACATCCGCAAGCGCGCCTACTCCCATCTATTGAGGGAAAGACGGACGAGCTCTTTGGTTGCTCTTCACAGGCTTGTCCCTGATCTATAGCTGAGGGCAAACACTTGTGTGCTTGTGGGAGAGCCTGTGTCTTTCCTGGAAGCGTTTGGGAGTTTTGCTCAGACGCGTGTTTCCTCAAGTTCAAGAATCAAGATCTAGGATACCTGCAGACAGGTGCCTGTTTGTGTGGAGACAGTCTGTTTGAAACTGTGTTCCTCAGCGCCCGCTCTTTCTCCCCGTCGCTCCACACGCCTGGGAGTCCCTTTCTTTCTCTCCACAAGCACGTGTGTTGACTTCGTCGCACATGTGCATCTGCACAAGCGTTGAGCTCAGCAGAGCGTGTCTCTTGACACTTGATGTGCGTTGGCTGTGTCTGCCTGCTCCAGTGAAGAGAGAAACGGGAAATCATCTTGGTAGAGGCAACAAAGCAAAGGCGAGGCAGGATTGACATCTGCTGAACAGAGACGGATTCCCTGCGCTGACACAGTTCACAGTTACACGAGAAGCAATCTGAGCGGTCCGTCGACCGGAGACGTGTTTCCCAAGAGGTCGTTTAGCGAGTGAACAGCAGTGTGCGCGACTTTCAGGAGTGTGCCTGGAAAGTGCCAGAATCACCAGGAGCATCTGTGCAAAAGCTGCTGCCTCTGTGACCGCATTGAGGCACGTTCGCGTGTCTGCGAGTATATAGACGGCTCTTTCGCGTTCACTCCGAGGGAAACGGTCCGCTATTGCTTCTGTGCGCACAGACGCGATTCCCTTGTCTCTTGCGAACACAGGGAACTCTGTGCATCCAAATCTACAGGCTAAGGACGCGTCTGCATATGTTTTGGTGAACAATCGAGTGTGCGTGTTCTGACAGCTGCCTCTATGCAGACGTCTCCACAGAGCCACTTCTGAATGCCCCGCAGCCCAGGACTGAATGGATACACTAACAAGTGCACCGGTGTGAGCAACCACATATGCAGAAGGACGTCTTTCATCTCACAGAAGCGCGAACGTCTTGGCGTTCAAGCACATGGCAGAAACAAGGTGTGAACAGATGAGCTGCTGCTATTTTCTCCGTTCCGCATGCTTCGTTGTAGCTCTCTTGCCGGTCGCCGGCTTAGCGGCTTGCTTTGCGCGACTAGCTCTGGGGAGAGAAGGAGATAGCGCCGGAAACCTCGCCTTTTGCCTTCTTCGGCGCTGGAACCTGGTTGCTGCGCCTTCTCTTTGTCCATGTGCACACACACGATTCCTCAGCGAAAACCATGCAGAAACCTTTCCACGAGCACCCAGGGATGTGCACCCAGCACCACGTGCACGCACACGCAGCTAGAGAAAAGCACCTACCTTTTCACACACTGATGCCTAAGCAAACGCGTGGCCACACACACGCACACATCCGCAAGCGCGCCTACTCCCATCTATTGAGGGAAAGACGGACGAGCTCTTTGGTTGCTCTTCACAGGCTTGTCCCTGATCTATAGCTGAGGGCAAACACTTGTGTGCTTGTGGGAGAGCCTGTGTCTTTCCTGGAAGCGTTTGGGAGTTTTGCTCAGACGCGTGTTTCCTCAAGTTCAAGAATCAAGATCTAGGATACCTGCAGACAGGTGCCTGTTTGTGTGGAGACAGTCTGTTTGAAACTGTGTTCCTCAGCGCCCGCTCTTTCTCCCCGTCGCTCCACACGCCTGGGAGTCCCTTTCTTTCTCTCCACAAGCACGTGTGTTGACTTCGTCGCACATGTGCATCTGCACAAGCGTTGAGCTCAGCAGAGCGTGTCTCTTGACACTTGATGTGCGTTGGCTGTGTCTGCCTGCTCCAGTGAAGAGAGAAACGGGAAATCATCTTGGTAGAGGCAACAAAGCAAAGGCGAGGCAGGATTGACATCTGCTGAACAGAGACGGATTCCCTGCGCTGACACAGTTCACAGTTACACGAGAAGCAATCTGAGCGGTCCGTCGACCGGAGACGTGTTTCCCAAGAGGTCGTTTAGCGAGTGAACAGCAGTGTGCGCGACTTTCAGGAGTGTGCCTGGAAAGTGCCAGAATCACCAGGAGCATCTGTGCAAAAGCTGCTGCCTCTGTGACCGCATTGAGGCACGTTCGCGTGTCTGCGAGTATATAGACGGCTCTTTCGCGTTCACTCCGAGGGAAACGGTCCGCTATTGCTTCTGTGCGCACAGACGCGATTCCCTTGTCTCTTGCGAACACAGGGAACTCTGTGCATCCAAATCTACAGGCTAAGGACGCGTCTGCATATGTTTTGGTGAACAATCGAGTGTGCGTGTTCTGACAGCTGCCTCTATGCAGACGTCTCCACAGAGCCACTTCTGAATGCCCCGCAGCCCAGGACTGAATGGATACACTAACAAGTGCACCGGTGTGAGCAACCACATATGCAGAAGGACGTCTTTCATCTCACAGAAGCGCGAACGTCTTGGCGTTCAAGCACATGGCAGAAACAAGGTGTGAACAGATGAGCTGCTGCTATTTTCTCCGTTCGGCATGCTTCGTTGTAGCTCTCTTGCCGGTCGCCGGCTTAGCGGCTTGCTTTGCGCGACTAGCTCTGGGGAGAGAAGGAGATAGCGCCGGAAACCTCGCCTTTTGCCTTCTTCGGCGCTGGAACCTGGTTGCTGCGCCTTCTCTTTGTCCATGTGCACACACACGATTCCTCAGCGAAAACCATGCAGAAACCTTTCCACGAGCACCCAGGGATGTGCACCCAGCACCACGTGCACGCACACGCAGCTAGAGAAAAGCACCTACCTTTTCACACACTGATGCCTAAGCAAACGCGTGGCCACACACACGCACACATCCGCAAGCGCGCCTACTCCCATCTATTGAGGGAAAGACGGACGAGCTCTTTGGTTGCTCTTCACAGGCTTGTCCCTGATCTATAGCTGAGGGCAAACACTTGTGTGCTTGTGGGAGAGCCTGTGTCTTTCCTGGAAGCGTTTGGGAGTTTTGCTCAGACGCGTGTTTCCTCAAGTTCAAGAATCAAGATCTAGGATACCTGCAGACAGGTGCCTGTTTGTGTGGAGACAGTCTGTTTGAAACTGTGTTCCTCAGCGCCCGCTCTTTCTCCCCGTCGCTCCACACGCCTGGGAGTCCCTTTCTTTCTCTCCACAAGCACGTGTGTTGACTTCGTCGCACATGTGCATCTGCACAAGCGTTGAGCTCAGCAGAGCGTGTCTCTTGACACTTGATGTGCGTTGGCTGTGTCTGCCTGCTCCAGTGAAGAGAGAAACGGGAAATCATCTTGGTAGAGGCAACAAAGCAAAGGCGAGGCAGGATTGACATCTGCTGAACAGAGACGGATTCCCTGCGCTGACACAGTTCACAGTTACACGAGAAGCAATCTGAGCGGTCCGTCGACCGGAGACGTGTTTCCCAAGAGGTCGTTTAGCGAGTGAACAGCAGTGTGCGCGACTTTCAGGAGTGTGCCTGGAAAGTGCCAGAATCACCAGGAGCATCTGTGCAAAAGCTGCTGCCTCTGTGACCGCATTGAGGCACGTTCGCGTGTCTGCGAGTATATAGACGGCTCTTTCGCGTTCACTCCGAGGGAAACGGTCCGCTATTGCTTCTGTGCGCACAGACGCGATTCCCTTGTCTCTTGCGAACACAGGGAACTCTGTGCATCCAAATCTACAGGCTAAGGACGCGTCTGCATATGTTTTGGTGAACAATCGAGTGTGCGTGTTCTGACAGCTGCCTCTATGCAGACGTCTCCACAGAGCCACTTCTGAATGCCCCGCAGCCCAGGACTGAATGGATACACTAACAAGTGCACCGGTGTGAGCAACCACATATGCAGAAGGACGTCTTTCATCTCACAGAAGCGCGAACGTCTTGGCGTTCAAGCACATGGCAGAAACAAGGTGTGAACAGATGAGCTGCTGCTATTTTCTCCGTTCCGCATGCTTCGTTGTAGCTCTCTTGCCGGTCGCCGGCTTAGCGGCTTGCTTTGCGCGACTAGCTCTGGGGAGAGAAGGAGATAGCGCCGGAAACCTCGCCTTTTGCCTTCTTCGGCGCTGGAACCTGGTTGCTGCGCCTTCTCTTTGTCCATGTGCACACACACGATTCCTCAGCGAAAACCATGCAGAAACCTTTCCACGAGCACCCAGGGATGTGCACCCAGCACCACGTGCACGCACACGCAGCTAGAGAAAAGCACCTACCTTTTCACACACTGATGCCTAAGCAAACGCGTGGCCACACACACGCACACATCCGCAAGCGCGCCTACTCCCATCTATTGAGGGAAAGACGGACGAGCTCTTTGGTTGCTCTTCACAGGCTTGTCCCTGATCTATAGCTGAGGGCAAACACTTGTGTGCTTGTGGGAGAGCCTGTGTCTTTCCTGGAAGCGTTTGGGAGTTTTGCTCAGACGCGTGTTTCCTCAAGTTCAAGAATCAAGATCTAGGATACCTGCAGACAGGTGCCTGTTTGTGTGGAGACAGTCTGTTTGAAACTGTGTTCCTCAGCGCCCGCTCTTTCTCCCCGTCGCTCCACACGCCTGGGAGTCCCTTTCTTTCTCTCCACAAGCACGTGTGTTGACTTCGTCGCACATGTGCATCTGCACAAGCGTTGAGCTCAGCAGAGCGTGTCTCTTGACACTTGATGTGCGTTGGCTGTGTCTGCCTGCTCCAGTGAAGAGAGAAACGGGAAATCATCTTGGTAGAGGCAACAAAGCAAAGGCGAGGCAGGATTGACATCTGCTCAACAGAGACGGATTCCCTGCGCTGACACAGTTCACAGTTACACGAGAAGCAATCTGAGCGGTCCGTCGACCGGAGACGTGTTTCCCAAGAGGTCGTTTAGCGAGTGAACAGCAGTGTGCGCGACTTTCAGGAGTGTGCCTGGAAAGTGCCAGAATCACCAGGAGCATCTGTGCAAAAGCTGCTGCCTCTGTGACCGCATTGAGGCACGTTCGCGTGTCTGCGAGTATATAGACGGCTCTTTCGCGTTCACTCCGAGGGAAACGGTCCGCTATTGCTTCTGTGCGCACAGACGCGATTCCCTTGTCTCTTGCGAACACAGGGAACTCTGTGCATCCAAATCTACAGGCTAAGGACGCGTCTGCATATGTTTTGGTGAACAATCGAGTGTGCGTGTTCTGACAGCTGCCTCTATGCAGACGTCTCCACAGAGCCACTTCTGAATGCCCCGCAGCCCAGGACTGAATGGATACACTAACAAGTGCACCGGTGTGAGCAACCACATATGCAGAAGGACGTCTTTCATCTCACAGAAGCGCGAACGTCTTGGCGTTCAAGCACATGGCAGAAACAAGGTGTGAACAGATGAGCTGCTGCTATTTTCTCCGTTCCGCATGCTTCGTTGTAGCTCTCTTGCCGGTCGCCGGCTTAGCGGCTTGCTTTGCGCGACTAGCTCTGGGGAGAGAAGGAGATAGCGCCGGAAACCTCGCCTTTTGCCTTCTTCGGCGCTGGAACCTGGTTGCTGCGCCTTCTCTTTGTCCATGTGCACACACACGATTCCTCAGCGAAAACCATGCAGAAACCTTTCCACGAGCACCCAGGGATGTGCACCCAGCACCACGTGCACGCACACGCAGCTAGAGAAAAGCACCTACCTTTTCACACACTGATGCCTAAGCAAACGCGTGGCCACACACACGCACACATCCGCAAGCGCGCCTACTCCCATCTATTGAGGGAAAGACGGACGAGCTCTTTGGTTGCTCTTCACAGGCTTGTCCCTGATCTATAGCTGAGGGCAAACACTTGTGTGCTTGTGGGAGAGCCTGTGTCTTTCCTGGAAGCGTTTGGGAGTTTTGCTCAGACGCGTGTTTCCTCAAGTTCAAGAATCAAGATCTAGGATACCTGCAGACAGGTGCCTGTTTGTGTGGAGACAGTCTGTTTGAAACTGTGTTCCTCAGCGCCCGCTCTTTCTCCCCGTCGCTCCACACGCCTGGGAGTCCCTTTCTTTCTCTCCACAAGCACGTGTGTTGACTTCGTCGCACATGTGCATCTGCACAAGCGTTGAGCTCAGCAGAGCGTGTCTCTTGACACTTGATGTGCGTTGGCTGTGTCTGCCTGCTCCAGTGAAGAGAGAAACGGGAAATCATCTTGGTAGAGGCAACAAAGCAAAGGCGAGGCAGGATTGACATCTGCTCAACAGAGACGGATTCCCTGCGCTGACACAGTTCACAGTTACACGAGAAGCAATCTGAGCGGTCCGTCGACCGGAGACGTGTTTCCCAAGAGGTCGTTTAGCGAGTGAACAGCAGTGTGCGCGACTTTCAGGAGTGTGCCTGGAAAGTGCCAGAATCACCAGGAGCATCTGTGCAAAAGCTGCTGCCTCTGTGACCGCATTGAGGCACGTTCGCGTGTCTGCGAGTATATAGACGGCTCTTTCGCGTTCACTCCGAGGGAAACGGTCCGCTATTGCTTCTGTGCGCACAGACGCGATTCCCTTGTCTCTTGCGAACACAGGGAACTCTGTGCATCCAAATCTACAGGCTAAGGACGCGTCTGCATATGTTTTGGTGAACAATCGAGTGTGCGTGTTCTGACAGCTGCCTCTATGCAGACGTCTCCACAGAGCCACTTCTGAATGCCCCGCAGCCCAGGACTGAATGGATACACTAACAAGTGCACCGGTGTGAGCAACCACATATGCAGAAGGACGTCTTTCATCTCACAGAAGCGCGAACGTCTTGGCGTTCAAGCACATGGCAGAAACAAGGTGTGAACAGATGAGCTGCTGCTATTTTCTCCGTTCGGCATGCTTCGTTGTAGCTCTCTTGCCGGTCGCCGGCTTAGCGGCTTGCTTTGCGCGACTAGCTCTGGGGAGAGAAGGAGATAGCGCCGGAAACCTCGCCTTTTGCCTTCTTCGGCGCTGGAACCTGGTTGCTGCGCCTTCTCTTTGTCCATGTGCACACACACGATTCCTCAGCGAAAACCATGCAGAAACCTTTCCACGAGCACCCAGGGATGTGCACCCAGCACCACGTGCACGCACACGCAGCTAGAGAAAAGCACCTACCTTTTCACACACTGATGCCTAAGCAAACGCGTGGCCACACACACGCACACATCCGCAAGCGCGCCTACTCCCATCTATTGAGGGAAAGACGGACGAGCTCTTTGGTTGCTCTTCACAGGCTTGTCCCTGATCTATAGCTGAGGGCAAACACTTGTGTGCTTGTGGGAGAGCCTGTGTCTTTCCTGGAAGCGTTTGGGAGTTTTGCTCAGACGCGTGTTTCCTCAAGTTCAAGAATCAAGATCTAGGATACCTGCAGACAGGTGCCTGTTTGTGTGGAGACAGTCTGTTTGAAACTGTGTTCCTCAGCGCCCGCTCTTTCTCCCCGTCGCTCCACACGCCTGGGAGTCCCTTTCTTTCTCTCCACAAGCACGTGTGTTGACTTCGTCGCACATGTGCATCTGCACAAGCGTTGAGCTCAGCAGAGCGTGTCTCTTGACACTTGATGTGCGTTGGCTGTGTCTGCCTGCTCCAGTGAAGAGAGAAACGGGAAATCATCTTGGTAGAGGCAACAAAGCAAAAGCGAGGCAGGATTGACATCTGCTCAACAGAGACGGATTCCCTGCGCTGACACAGTTCACAGTTACACGAGAAGCAATCTGAGCGGTCCGTCGACCGGAGACGTGTTTCCCAAGAGGTCGTTTAGCGAGTGAACAGCAGTGTGCGCGACTTTCAGGAGTGTGCCTGGAAAGTGCCAGAATCACCAGGAGCATCTGTGCAAAAGCTGCTGCCTCTGTGACCGCATTGAGGCACGTTCGCGTGTCTGCGAGTATATAGACGGCTCTTTCGCGTTCACTCCGAGGGAAACGGTCCGCTATTGCTTCTGTGCGCACAGACGCGATTCCCTTGTCTCTTGCGAACACAGGGAACTCTGTGCATCCAAATCTACAGGCTAAGGACGCGTCTGCATATGTTTTGGTGAACAATCGAGTGTGCGTGTTCTGACAGCTGCCTCTATGCAGACGTCTCCACAGAGCCACTTCTGAATGCCCCGCAGCCCAGGACTGAATGGATACACTAACAAGTGCACCGGTGTGAGCAACCACATATGCAGAAGGACGTCTTTCATCTCACAGAAGCGCGAACGTCTTGGCGTTCAAGCACATGGCAGAAACAAGGTGTGAACAGATGAGCTGCTGCTATTTTCTCCGTTCGGCATGCTTCGTTGTAGCTCTCTTGCCGGTCGCCGGCTTAGCGGCTTGCTTTGCGCGACTAGCTCTGGGGAGAGAAGGAGATAGCGCCGGAAACCTCGCCTTTTGCCTTCTTCGGCGCTGGAACCTGGTTGCTGCGCCTTCTCTTTGTCCATGTGCACACACACGATTCCTCAGCGAAAACCATGCAGAAACCTTTCCACGAGCACCCAGGGATGTGCACCCAGCACCACGTGCACGCACACGCAGCTAGAGAAAAGCACCTACCTTTTCACACACTGATGCCTAAGCAAACGCGTGGCCACACACACGCACACATCCGCAAGCGCGCCTACTCCCATCTATTGAGGGAAAGACGGACGAGCTCTTTGGTTGCTCTTCACAGGCTTGTCCCTGATCTATAGCTGAGGGCAAACACTTGTGTGCTTGTGGGAGAGCCTGTGTCTTTCCTGGAAGCGTTTGGGAGTTTTGCTCAGACGCGTGTTTCCTCAAGTTCAAGAATCAAGATCTAGGATACCTGCAGACAGGTGCCTGTTTGTGTGGAGACAGTCTGTTTGAAACTGTGTTCCTCAGCGCCCGCTCTTTCTCCCCGTCGCTCCACACGCCTGGGAGTCCCTTTCTTTCTCTCCACAAGCACGTGTGTTGACTTCGTCGCACATGTGCATCTGCACAAGCGTTGAGCTCAGCAGAGCGTGTCTCTTGACACTTGATGTGCGTTGGCTGTGTCTGCCTGCTCCAGTGAAGAGAGAAACGGGAAATCATCTTGGTAGAGGCAACAAAGCAAAGGCGAGGCAGGATTGACATCTGCTGAACAGAGACGGATTCCCTGCGCTGACACAGTTCACAGTTACACGAGAAGCAATCTGAGCGGTCCGTCGACCGGAGACGTGTTTCCCAAGAGGTCGTTTAGCGAGTGAACAGCAGTGTGCGCGACTTTCAGGAGTGTGCCTGGAAAGTGCCAGAATCACCAGGAGCATCTGTGCAAAAGCTGCTGCCTCTGTGACCGCATTGAGGCACGTTCGCGTGTCTGCGAGTATATAGACGGCTCTTTCGCGTTCACTCCGAGGGAAACGGTCCGCTATTGCTTCTGTGCGCACAGACGCGATTCCCTTGTCTCTTGCGAACACAGGGAACTCTGTGCATCCAAATCTACAGGCTAAGGACGCGTCTGCATATGTTTTGGTGAACAATCGAGTGTGCGTGTTCTGACAGCTGCCTCTATGCAGACGTCTCCACAGAGCCACTTCTGAATGCCCCGCAGCCCAGGACTGAATGGATACACTAACAAGTGCACCGGTGTGAGCAACCACATATGCAGAAGGACGTCTTTCATCTCACAGAAGCGCGAACGTCTTGGCGTTCAAGCACATGGCAGAAACAAGGTGTGAACAGATGAGCTGCTGCTATTTTCTCCGTTCCGCATGCTTCGTTGTAGCTCTCTTGCCGGTCGCCGGCTTAGCGGCTTGCTTTGCGCGACTAGCTCTGGGGAGAGAAGGAGATAGCGCCGGAAACCTCGCCTTTTGCCTTCTTCGGCGCTGGAACCTGGTTGCTGCGCCTTCTCTTTGTCCATGTGCACACACACGATTCCTCAGCGAAAACCATGCAGAAACCTTTCCACGAGCACCCAGGGATGTGCACCCAGCACCACGTGCACGCACACGCAGCTAGAGAAAAGCACCTACCTTTTCACACACTGATGCCTAAGCAAACGCGTGGCCACACACACGCACACATCCGCAAGCGCGCCTACTCCCATCTATTGAGGGAAAGACGGACGAGCTCTTTGGTTGCTCTTCACAGGCTTGTCCCTGATCTATAGCTGAGGGCAAACACTTGTGTGCTTGTGGGAGAGCCTGTGTCTTTCCTGGAAGCGTTTGGGAGTTTTGCTCAGACGCGTGTTTCCTCAAGTTCAAGAATCAAGATCTAGGATACCTGCAGACAGGTGCCTGTTTGTGTGGAGACAGTCTGTTTGAAACTGTGTTCCTCAGCGCCCGCTCTTTCTCCCCGTCGCTCCACACGCCTGGGAGTCCCTTTCTTTCTCTCCACAAGCACGTGTGTTGACTTCGTCGCACATGTGCATCTGCACAAGCGTTGAGCTCAGCAGAGCGTGTCTCTTGACACTTGATGTGCGTTGGCTGTGTCTGCCTGCTCCAGTGAAGAGAGAAACGGGAAATCATCTTGGTAGAGGCAACAAAGCAAAGGCGAGGCAGGATTGACATCTGCTGAACAGAGACGGATTCCCTGCGCTGACACAGTTCACAGTTACACGAGAAGCAATCTGAGCGGTCCGTCGACCGGAGACGTGTTTCCCAAGAGGTCGTTTAGCGAGTGAACAGCAGTGTGCGCGACTTTCAGGAGTGTGCCTGGAAAGTGCCAGAATCACCAGGAGCATCTGTGCAAAAGCTGCTGCCTCTGTGACCGCATTGAGGCACGTTCGCGTGTCTGCGAGTATATAGACGGCTCTTTCGCGTTCACTCCGAGGGAAACGGTCCGCTATTGCTTCTGTGCGCACAGACGCGATTCCCTTGTCTCTTGCGAACACAGGGAACTCTGTGCATCCAAATCTACAGGCTAAGGACGCGTCTGCATATGTTTTGGTGAACAATCGAGTGTGCGTGTTCTGACAGCTGCCTCTATGCAGACGTCTCCACAGAGCCACTTCTGAATGCCCCGCAGCCCAGGACTGAATGGATACACTAACAAGTGCACCGGTGTGAGCAACCACATATGCAGAAGGACGTCTTTCATCTCACAGAAGCGCGAACGTCTTGGCGTTCAAGCACATGGCAGAAACAAGGTGTGAACAGATGAGCTGCTGCTATTTTCTCCGTTCGGCATGCTTCGTTGTAGCTCTCTTGCCGGTCGCCGGCTTAGCGGCTTGCTTTGCGCGACTAGCTCTGGGGAGAGAAGGAGATAGCGCCGGAAACCTCGCCTTTTGCCTTCTTCGGCGCTGGAACCTGGTTGCTGCGCCTTCTCTTTGTCCATGTGCACACACACGATTCCTCAGCGAAAACCATGCAGAAACCTTTCCACGAGCACCCAGGGATGTGCACCCAGCACCACGTGCACGCACACGCAGCTAGAGAAAAGCACCTACCTTTTCACACACTGATGCCTAAGCAAACGCGTGGCCACACACACGCACACATCCGCAAGCGCGCCTACTCCCATCTATTGAGGGAAAGACGGACGAGCTCTTTGGTTGCTCTTCACAGGCTTGTCCCTGATCTATAGCTGAGGGCAAACACTTGTGTGCTTGTGGGAGAGCCTGTGTCTTTCCTGGAAGCGTTTGGGAGTTTTGCTCAGACGCGTGTTTCCTCAAGTTCAAGAATCAAGATCTAGGATACCTGCAGACAGGTGCCTGTTTGTGTGGAGACAGTCTGTTTGAAACTGTGTTCCTCAGCGCCCGCTCTTTCTCCCCGTCGCTCCACACGCCTGGGAGTCCCTTTCTTTCTCTCCACAAGCACGTGTGTTGACTTCGTCGCACATGTGCATCTGCACAAGCGTTGAGCTCAGCAGAGCGTGTCTCTTGACACTTGATGTGCGTTGGCTGTGTCTGCCTGCTCCAGTGAAGAGAGAAACGGGAAATCATCTTGGTAGAGGCAACAAAGCAAAGGCGAGGCAGGATTGACATCTGCTGAACAGAGACGGATTCCCTGCGCTGACACAGTTCACAGTTACACGAGAAGCAATCTGAGCGGTCCGTCGACCGGAGACGTGTTTCCCAAGAGGTCGTTTAGCGAGTGAACAGCAGTGTGCGCGACTTTCAGGAGTGTGCCTGGAAAGTGCCAGAATCACCAGGAGCATCTGTGCAAAAGCTGCTGCCTCTGTGACCGCATTGAGGCACGTTCGCGTGTCTGCGAGTATATAGACGGCTCTTTCGCGTTCACTCCGAGGGAAACGGTCCGCTATTGCTTCTGTGCGCACAGACGCGATTCCCTTGTCTCTTGCGAACACAGGGAACTCTGTGCATCCAAATCTACAGGCTAAGGACGCGTCTGCATATGTTTTGGTGAACAATCGAGTGTGCGTGTTCTGACAGCTGCCTCTATGCAGACGTCTCCACAGAGCCACTTCTGAATGCCCCGCAGCCCAGGACTGAATGGATACACTAACAAGTGCACCGGTGTGAGCAACCACATATGCAGAAGGACGTCTTTCATCTCACAGAAGCGCGAACGTCTTGGCGTTCAAGCACATGGCAGAAACAAGGTGTGAACAGATGAGCTGCTGCTATTTTCTCCGTTCCGCATGCTTCGTTGTAGCTCTCTTGCCGGTCGCCGGCTTAGCGGCTTGCTTTGCGCGACTAGCTCTGGGGAGAGAAGGAGATAGCGCCGGAAACCTCGCCTTTTGCCTTCTTCGGCGCTGGAACCTGGTTGCTGCGCCTTCTCTTTGTCCATGTGCACACACACGATTCCTCAGCGAAAACCATGCAGAAACCTTTCCACGAGCACCCAGGGATGTGCACCCAGCACCACGTGCACGCACACGCAGCTAGAGAAAAGCACCTACCTTTTCACACACTGATGCCTAAGCAAACGCGTGGCCACACACACGCACACATCCGCAAGCGCGCCTACTCCCATCTATTGAGGGAAAGACGGACGAGCTCTTTGGTTGCTCTTCACAGGCTTGTCCCTGATCTATAGCTGAGGGCAAACACTTGTGTGCTTGTGGGAGAGCCTGTGTCTTTCCTGGAAGCGTTTGGGAGTTTTGCTCAGACGCGTGTTTCCTCAAGTTCAAGAATCAAGATCTAGGATACCTGCAGACAGGTGCCTGTTTGTGTGGAGACAGTCTGTTTGAAACTGTGTTCCTCAGCGCCCGCTCTTTCTCCCCGTCGCTCCACACGCCTGGGAGTCCCTTTCTTTCTCTCCACAAGCACGTGTGTTGACTTCGTCGCACATGTGCATCTGCACAAGCGTTGAGCTCAGCAGAGCGTGTCTCTTGACACTTGATGTGCGTTGGCTGTGTCTGCCTGCTCCAGTGAAGAGAGAAACGGGAAATCATCTTGGTAGAGGCAACAAAGCAAAGGCGAGGCAGGATTGACATCTGCTCAACAGAGACGGATTCCCTGCGCTGACACAGTTCACAGTTACACGAGAAGCAATCTGAGCGGTCCGTCGACCGGAGACGTGTTTCCCAAGAGGTCGTTTAGCGAGTGAACAGCAGTGTGCGCGACTTTCAGGAGTGTGCCTGGAAAGTGCCAGAATCACCAGGAGCATCTGTGCAAAAGCTGCTGCCTCTGTGACCGCATTGAGGCACGTTCGCGTGTCTGCGAGTATATAGACGGCTCTTTCGCGTTCACTCCGAGGGAAACGGTCCGCTATTGCTTCTGTGCGCACAGACGCGATTCCCTTGTCTCTTGCGAACACAGGGAACTCTGTGCATCCAAATCTACAGGCTAAGGACGCGTCTGCATATGTTTTGGTGAACAATCGAGTGTGCGTGTTCTGACAGCTGCCTCTATGCAGACGTCTCCACAGAGCCACTTCTGAATGCCCCGCAGCCCAGGACTGAATGGATACACTAACAAGTGCACCGGTGTGAGCAACCACATATGCAGAAGGACGTCTTTCATCTCACAGAAGCGCGAACGTCTTGGCGTTCAAGCACATGGCAGAAACAAGGTGTGAACAGATGAGCTGCTGCTATTTTCTCCGTTCCGCATGCTTCGTTGTAGCTCTCTTGCCGGTCGCCGGCTTAGCGGCTTGCTTTGCGCGACTAGCTCTGGGGAGAGAAGGAGATAGCGCCGGAAACCTCGCCTTTTGCCTTCTTCGGCGCTGGAACCTGGTTGCTGCGCCTTCTCTTTGTCCATGTGCACACACACGATTCCTCAGCGAAAACCATGCAGAAACCTTTCCACGAGCACCCAGGGATGTGCACCCAGCACCACGTGCACGCACACGCAGCTAGAGAAAAGCACCTACCTTTTCACACACTGATGCCTAAGCAAACGCGTGGCCACACACACGCACACATCCGCAAGCGCGCCTACTCCCATCTATTGAGGGAAAGACGGACGAGCTCTTTGGTTGCTCTTCACAGGCTTGTCCCTGATCTATAGCTGAGGGCAAACACTTGTGTGCTTGTGGGAGAGCCTGTGTCTTTCCTGGAAGCGTTTGGGAGTTTTGCTCAGACGCGTGTTTCCTCAAGTTCAAGAATCAAGATCTAGGATACCTGCAGACAGGTGCCTGTTTGTGTGGAGACAGTCTGTTTGAAACTGTGTTCCTCAGCGCCCGCTCTTTCTCCCCGTCGCTCCACACGCCTGGGAGTCCCTTTCTTTCTCTCCACAAGCACGTGTGTTGACTTCGTCGCACATGTGCATCTGCACAAGCGTTGAGCTCAGCAGAGCGTGTCTCTTGACACTTGATGTGCGTTGGCTGTGTCTGCCTGCTCCAGTGAAGAGAGAAACGGGAAATCATCTTGGTAGAGGCAACAAAGCAAAGGCGAGGCAGGATTGACATCTGCTCAACAGAGACGGATTCCCTGCGCTGACACAGTTCACAGTTACACGAGAAGCAATCTGAGCGGTCCGTCGACCGGAGACGTGTTTCCCAAGAGGTCGTTTAGCGAGTGAACAGCAGTGTGCGCGACTTTCAGGAGTGTGCCTGGAAAGTGCCAGAATCACCAGGAGCATCTGTGCAAAAGCTGCTGCCTCTGTGACCGCATTGAGGCACGTTCGCGTGTCTGCGAGTATATAGACGGCTCTTTCGCGTTCACTCCGAGGGAAACGGTCCGCTATTGCTTCTGTGCGCACAGACGCGATTCCCTTGTCTCTTGCGAACACAGGGAACTCTGTGCATCCAAATCTACAGGCTAAGGACGCGTCTGCATATGTTTTGGTGAACAATCGAGTGTGCGTGTTCTGACAGCTGCCTCTATGCAGACGTCTCCACAGAGCCACTTCTGAATGCCCCGCAGCCCAGGACTGAATGGATACACTAACAAGTGCACCGGTGTGAGCAACCACATATGCAGAAGGACGTCTTTCATCTCACAGAAGCGCGAACGTCTTGGCGTTCAAGCACATGGCAGAAACAAGGTGTGAACAGATGAGCTGCTGCTATTTTCTCCGTTCGGCATGCTTCGTTGTAGCTCTCTTGCCGGTCGCCGGCTTAGCGGCTTGCTTTGCGCGACTAGCTCTGGGGAGAGAAGGAGATAGCGCCGGAAACCTCGCCTTTTGCCTTCTTCGGCGCTGGAACCTGGTTGCTGCGCCTTCTCTTTGTCCATGTGCACACACACGATTCCTCAGCGAAAACCATGCAGAAACCTTTCCACGAGCACCCAGGGATGTGCACCCAGCACCACGTGCACGCACACGCAGCTAGAGAAAAGCACCTACCTTTTCACACACTGATGCCTAAGCAAACGCGTGGCCACACACACGCACACATCCGCAAGCGCGCCTACTCCCATCTATTGAGGGAAAGACGGACGAGCTCTTTGGTTGCTCTTCACAGGCTTGTCCCTGATCTATAGCTGAGGGCAAACACTTGTGTGCTTGTGGGAGAGCCTGTGTCTTTCCTGGAAGCGTTTGGGAGTTTTGCTCAGACGCGTGTTTCCTCAAGTTCAAGAATCAAGATCTAGGATACCTGCAGACAGGTGCCTGTTTGTGTGGAGACAGTCTGTTTGAAACTGTGTTCCTCAGCGCCCGCTCTTTCTCCCCGTCGCTCCACACGCCTGGGAGTCCCTTTCTTTCTCTCCACAAGCACGTGTGTTGACTTCGTCGCACATGTGCATCTGCACAAGCGTTGAGCTCAGCAGAGCGTGTCTCTTGACACTTGATGTGCGTTGGCTGTGTCTGCCTGCTCCAGTGAAGAGAGAAACGGGAAATCATCTTGGTAGAGGCAACAAAGCAAAGGCGAGGCAGGATTGACATCTGCTCAACAGAGACGGATTCCCTGCGCTGACACAGTTCACAGTTACACGAGAAGCAATCTGAGCGGTCCGTCGACCGGAGACGTGTTTCCCAAGAGGTCGTTTAGCGAGTGAACAGCAGTGTGCGCGACTTTCAGGAGTGTGCCTGGAAAGTGCCAGAATCACCAGGAGCATCTGTGCAAAAGCTGCTGCCTCTGTGACCGCATTGAGGCACGTTCGCGTGTCTGCGAGTATATAGACGGCTCTTTCGCGTTCACTCCGAGGGAAACGGTCCGCTATTGCTTCTGTGCGCACAGACGCGATTCCCTTGTCTCTTGCGAACACAGGGAACTCTGTGCATCCAAATCTACAGGCTAAGGACGCGTCTGCATATGTTTTGGTGAACAATCGAGTGTGCGTGTTCTGACAGCTGCCTCTATGCAGACGTCTCCACAGAGCCACTTCTGAATGCCCCGCAGCCCAGGACTGAATGGATACACTAACAAGTGCACCGGTGTGAGCAACCACATATGCAGAAGGACGTCTTTCATCTCACAGAAGCGCGAACGTCTTGGCGTTCAAGCACATGGCAGAAACAAGGTGTGAACAGATGAGCTGCTGCTATTTTCTCCGTTCGGCATGCTTCGTTGTAGCTCTCTTGCCGGTCGCCGGCTTAGCGGCTTGCTTTGCGCGACTAGCTCTGGGGAGAGAAGGAGATAGCGCCGGAAACCTCGCCTTTTGCCTTCTTCGGCGCTGGAACCTGGTTGCTGCGCCTTCTCTTTGTCCATGTGCACACACACGATTCCTCAGCGAAAACCATGCAGAAACCTTTCCACGAGCACCCAGGGATGTGCACCCAGCACCACGTGCACGCACACGCAGCTAGAGAAAAGCACCTACCTTTTCACACACTGATGCCTAAGCAAACGCGTGGCCACACACACGCACACATCCGCAAGCGCGCCTACTCCCATCTATTGAGGGAAAGACGGACGAGCTCTTTGGTTGCTCTTCACAGGCTTGTCCCTGATCTATAGCTGAGGGCAAACACTTGTGTGCTTGTGGGAGAGCCTGTGTCTTTCCTGGAAGCGTTTGGGAGTTTTGCTCAGACGCGTGTTTCCTCAAGTTCAAGAATCAAGATCTAGGATACCTGCAGACAGGTGCCTGTTTGTGTGGAGACAGTCTGTTTGAAACTGTGTTCCTCAGCGCCCGCTCTTTCTCCCCGTCGCTCCACACGCCTGGGAGTCCCTTTCTTTCTCTCCACAAGCACGTGTGTTGACTTCGTCGCACATGTGCATCTGCACAAGCGTTGAGCTCAGCAGAGCGTGTCTCTTGACACTTGATGTGCGTTGGCTGTGTCTGCCTGCTCCAGTGAAGAGAGAAACGGGAAATCATCTTGGTAGAGGCAACAAAGCAAAAGCGAGGCAGGATTGACATCTGCTCAACAGAGACGGATTCCCTGCGCTGACACAGTTCACAGTTACACGAGAAGCAATCTGAGCGGTCCGTCGACCGGAGACGTGTTTCCCAAGAGGTCGTTTAGCGAGTGAACAGCAGTGTGCGCGACTTTCAGGAGTGTGCCTGGAAAGTGCCAGAATCACCAGGAGCATCTGTGCAAAAGCTGCTGCCTCTGTGACCGCATTGAGGCACGTTCGCGTGTCTGCGAGTATATAGACGGCTCTTTCGCGTTCACTCCGAGGGAAACGGTCCGCTATTGCTTCTGTGCGCACAGACGCGATTCCCTTGTCTCTTGCGAACACAGGGAACTCTGTGCATCCAAATCTACAGGCTAAGGACGCGTCTGCATATGTTTTGGTGAACAATCGAGTGTGCGTGTTCTGACAGCTGCCTCTATGCAGACGTCTCCACAGAGCCACTTCTGAATGCCCCGCAGCCCAGGACTGAATGGATACACTAACAAGTGCACCGGTGTGAGCAACCACATATGCAGAAGGACGTCTTTCATCTCACAGAAGCGCGAACGTCTTGGCGTTCAAGCACATGGCAGAAACAAGGTGTGAACAGATGAGCTGCTGCTATTTTCTCCGTTCGGCATGCTTCGTTGTAGCTCTCTTGCCGGTCGCCGGCTTAGCGGCTTGCTTTGCGCGACTAGCTCTGGGGAGAGAAGGAGATAGCGCCGGAAACCTCGCCTTTTGCCTTCTTCGGCGCTGGAACCTGGTTGCTGCGCC
This sequence comes from Patagioenas fasciata, assembly GCF_037038585.1. Lineage (NCBI taxonomy): Eukaryota > Metazoa > Chordata > Aves > Columbiformes > Columbidae > Patagioenas > Patagioenas fasciata. Next base: position 21,293 of record NW_027288561.1, on the reverse strand, counting down.
TTCTCTTTGTCCATGTGCACACACACGATTCCTCAGCGAAAACCATGCAGAAACCTTTCCACGAGCACCCAGGGATGTGCACCCAGCACCACGTGCACGCACACGCAGCTAGAGAAAAGCACCTACCTTTTCACACACTGATGCCTAAGCAAACGCGTGGCCACACACACGCACACATCCGCAAGCGCGCCTACTCCCATCTATTGAGGGAAAGACGGACGAGCTCTTTGGTTGCTCTTCACAGGCTTGTCCCTGATCTATAGCTGAGGGCAAACACTTGTGTGCTTGTGGGAGAGCCTGTGTCTTTCCTGGAAGCGTTTGGGAGTTTTGCTCAGACGCGTGTTTCCTCAAGTTCAAGAATCAAGATCTAGGATACCTGCAGACAGGTGCCTGTTTGTGTGGAGACAGTCTGTTTGAAACTGTGTTCCTCAGCGCCCGCTCTTTCTCCCCGTCGCTCCACACGCCTGGGAGTCCCTTTCTTTCTCTCCACAAGCACGTGTGTTGACTTCGTCGCACATGTGCATCTGCACAAGCGTTGAGCTCAGCAGAGCGTGTCTCTTGACACTTGATGTGCGTTGGCTGTGTCTGCCTGCTCCAGTGAAGAGAGAAACGGGAAATCATCTTGGTAGAGGCAACAAAGCAAAGGCGAGGCAGGATTGACATCTGCTCAACAGAGACGGATTCCCTGCGCTGACACAGTTCACAGTTACACGAGAAGCAATCTGAGCGGTCCGTCGACCGGAGACGTGTTTCCCAAGAGGTCGTTTAGCGAGTGAACAGCAGTGTGCGCGACTTTCAGGAGTGTGCCTGGAAAGTGCCAGAATCACCAGGAGCATCTGTGCAAAAGCTGCTGCCTCTGTGACCGCATTGAGGCACGTTCGCGTGTCTGCGAGTATATAGACGGCTCTTTCGCGTTCACTCCGAGGGAAACGGTCCGCTATTGCTTCTGTGCGCACAGACGCGATTCCCTTGTCTCTTGCGAACACAGGGAACTCTGTGCATCCAAATCTACAGGCTAAGGACGCGTCTGCATATGTTTTGGTGAACAATCGAGTGTGCGTGTTCTGACAGCTGCCTCTATGCAGACGTCTCCACAGAGCCACTTCTGAATGCCCCGCAGCCCAGGACTGAATGGATACACTAACAAGTGCACCGGTGTGAGCAACCACATATGCAGAAGGACGTCTTTCATCTCACAGAAGCGCGAACGTCTTGGCGTTCAAGCACATGGCAGAAACAAGGTGTGAACAGATGAGCTGCTGCTATTTTCTCCGTTCGGCATGCTTCGTTGTAGCTCTCTTGCCGGTCGCCGGCTTAGCGGCTTGCTTTGCGCGACTAGCTCTGGGGAGAGAAGGAGATAGCGCCGGAAACCTCGCCTTTTGCCTTCTTCGGCGCTGGAACCTGGTTGCTGCGCCTTCTCTTTGTCCATGTGCACACACACGATTCCTCAGCGAAAACCATGCAGAAACCTTTCCACGAGCACCCAGGGATGTGCACCCAGCACCACGTGCACGCACACGCAGCTAGAGAAAAGCACCTACCTTTTCACACACTGATGCCTAAGCAAACGCGTGGCCACACACACGCACACATCCGCAAGCGCGCCTACTCCCATCTATTGAGGGAAAGACGGACGAGCTCTTTGGTTGCTCTTCACAGGCTTGTCCCTGATCTATAGCTGAGGGCAAACACTTGTGTGCTTGTGGGAGAGCCTGTGTCTTTCCTGGAAGCGTTTGGGAGTTTTGCTCAGACGCGTGTTTCCTCAAGTTCAAGAATCAAGATCTAGGATACCTGCAGACAGGTGCCTGTTTGTGTGGAGACAGTCTGTTTGAAACTGTGTTCCTCAGCGCCCGCTCTTTCTCCCCGTCGCTCCACACGCCTGGGAGTCCCTTTCTTTCTCTCCACAAGCACGTGTGTTGACTTCGTCGCACATGTGCATCTGCACAAGCGTTGAGCTCAGCAGAGCGTGTCTCTTGACACTTGATGTGCGTTGGCTGTGTCTGCCTGCTCCAGTGAAGAGAGAAACGGGAAATCATCTTGGTAGAGGCAACAAAGCAAAAGCGAGGCAGGATTGACATCTGCTCAACAGAGACGGATTCCCTGCGCTGACACAGTTCACAGTTACACGAGAAGCAATCTGAGCGGTCCGTCGACCGGAGACGTGTTTCCCAAGAGGTCGTTTAGCGAGTGAACAGCAGTGTGCGCGACTTTCAGGAGTGTGCCTGGAAAGTGCCAGAATCACCAGGAGCATCTGTGCAAAAGCTGCTGCCTCTGTGACCGCATTGAGGCACGTTCGCGTGTCTGCGAGTATATAGACGGCTCTTTCGCGTTCACTCCGAGGGAAACGGTCCGCTATTGCTTCTGTGCGCACAGACGCGATTCCCTTGTCTCTTGCGAACACAGGGAACTCTGTGCATCCAAATCTACAGGCTAAGGACGCGTCTGCATATGTTTTGGTGAACAATCGAGTGTGCGTGTTCTGACAGCTGCCTCTATGCAGACGTCTCCACAGAGCCACTTCTGAATGCCCCGCAGCCCAGGACTGAATGGATACACTAACAAGTGCACCGGTGTGAGCAACCACATATGCAGAAGGACGTCTTTCATCTCACAGAAGCGCGAACGTCTTGGCGTTCAAGCACATGGCAGAAACAAGGTGTGAACAGATGAGCTGCTGCTATTTTCTCCGTTCGGCATGCTTCGTTGTAGCTCTCTTGCCGGTCGCCGGCTTAGCGGCTTGCTTTGCGCGACTAGCTCTGGGGAGAGAAGGAGATAGCGCCGGAAACCTCGCCTTTTGCCTTCTTCGGCGCTGGAACCTGGTTGCTGCGCCTTCTCTTTGTCCATGTGCACACACACGATTCCTCAGCGAAAACCATGCAGAACCTTCCACGAGCACCCAGGGATGTGCACCAGCACCACGTGCACGCACACGCAGCTAGAGAAAAGCACCTACCTTTTCACACACTGATGCCTAAGCAAACGCGTGGCCACACACACGCACACATCCGCAAGCGCGCCTACTCCCATCTATTGAGGGAAAGACGGACGAGCTCTTTGGTTGCTCTTCACAGGCTTGTCCCTGATCTATAGCTGAGGGCAAACACTTGTGTGCTTGTGGGAGAGCCTGTGTCTTTCCTGGAAGCGTTTGGGAGTTTTGCTCAGACGCGTGTTTCCTCAAGTTCAAGAATCAAGATCTAGGATACCTGCAGACAGGTGCCTGTTTGTGTGGAGACAGTCTGTTTGAAACTGTGTTCCTCAGCGCCCGCTCTTTCTCCCCGTCGCTCCACACGCCTGGGAGTCCCTTTCTTTCTCTCCACAAGCACGTGTGTTGGACTTCGTCGCACATGTGCATCTGCACAAGCGTTGAGCTCAGCAGAGCGTGTCTCTTGACACTTGATGTGCGTTGGCTGTGTCTGCCTGCTCCAGTGAAGAGAGAAACGGGAAATCATCTTGGTAGAGGCAACAAAGCAAAGCGAGGCAGGATTGACATCTGCTCAACAGAGACGGATTCCCTGCGCTGACACAGTTCACAGTTACACGAGAAGCAATCTGAGCGGTCCGTCGACCGGAGACGTGTTTCCCAAGAGGTCGTTTAGCGAGTGAACAGCAGTGTTGCGCGACTTTCAGGAGTGTGCCTGGAAAGTGCCAGAATCACCAGGAGCATCTGTGCAAAAGCTGCTGCCTCTGTGACCGCATTGAGGCACGTTCGCGTGTCTGCGAGTATATAGACGGCTCTTTCGCCGTTCACTACGGGTTCCGAGGGAAACGGTCCGCTATTGCTTCTGTGCGCACAGACGCGATTCCCTTGTCTCTTGCGAACACAGGGAACTCTGTGCATCCAAATCTACAGGCTAAGGACGCGTCTGCATATGTTTTGGTGAACAATCGAGTGTGCGTGTTCTGACAGCTGCCTCTATGCAGACGTCTCCACAGAGCACTTCTGAATGCCCCGCAGCCCAGGACTGAATGGATACACTAACAAGTGCACCGGTGTGAGCAACCACATATGCAGAAGGACGTCTTTCATCTCACAGAAGCGCGAACGTCTTGCGTTCAAGCACATGGCAGAAACAAGGTGTGAACAGATGAGCTGCTGCTATTTTCTCCGTTCGGCATGCTTCGTTGTAGCTCTCTTGCCGGTCGCCGGCTTAGCGGCTTGCTTTGCGCGACTAGCTCTGGGGAGAGAAGGAGATAGCGCCGGAAACCTCGCCTTTTGCCTTCTTCGGCGCTGAGAACCTGGTTGCTGCGCCTTCTCTTTGTCCATGTGCACACACACGATTCCTCAGCGAAAACCATGCAGAAACCTTTCCACGAGCACCCAGGGATGTGCACCCAGCACCACGTGCACGCACACGCAGCTAGAGAAAAGGCACCTACCTTTTCACACACTGATGCCTAAGCCAAACGCGTGGCCACACACACGCACACATCCGCAAGCGCGCCTACTCCCCATCTATTGAGGGAAAGACGGACGAGCTCTTTGGTTGCTCTCTCACAGGCTTTGTCCCTGATCTATAGCTGAGGGCAAACACTTGTGTGCTTGTGGAGAGCCTGTGTCTTTCCTGGAAGCGTTTGGGAGTTTTGCTCAGACGCGTGTTTCCTCAAGTTCAAGAATCAAGATCTAGGATACCTGCAGACAGGTGCCTGTTTGTGTGGAGACAGTCTGTTTGAAACTGTGTTCCTCAGCGCCCGCTCTTTCTCCCGTCGCTCCACACGCCTGGGAGTCCCTTTCTTTCTCTCCACAAGCACGTGTGTTGACTTCGTCGCACATGTGCATCTGCACAAGCGTTGAGCTCAGCAGAGCGTGTCTCTTGACACTTGATGTGCGTTTGGCTGTGTCTGCCTGCTCCAGTGAAGAGAGAACGGGAAATCATCTTGGTAGAGGCAACAAAGCAAAAGCGAGGCAGGATTGACATCTGCTCAACAGAGACGGATTCCTGCGCTGACACAGGTTCACAGTTACACGAGAAGCAATCTGAGCGGTCCGTCGACCGGGAGACGTTGTTCCCAAGAGGTCGTTTAGCGAGTGAACAGCAGTGTGCGCGACTTTCAGGAGTGTGCCTGGAAAGTGCCAGAATCACCAGGAGCATCTGTGCAAAAGCTGCTGCCTCTGTGACCGCATTGAGGCACGTTCCGCGTGTCTGCGAGTATATAGACGGCTCTTTCGCGTTCACTCCGAGGGAAACGGTCCGCTATTGCTTCTGTGCGCACAAGACGCGATTCCCTTGTCTCTTGCGAACACAGGGAACTCCTGTGCATCCAAATCTAAAGGCTAAGGACTGCGTCTGCATATGTTTTGGTGAACAATCGAGTGTGCGTGTTCTGACAGCTGCCTCTATGCAGACGTCTCCACAGAGCCACTTCTGAATGCCCCGCAGCCCAGGACTGAATGGATACACTAACAAGTTGCACCGGTGTGAGCAACCACATATGCAGAAGACGTCTTTCATCTCACAGAAGCGCGAACGTCTTGGCGTTCAAGCACATGGCAGAAACAAGGTGTGAACAGATGAGCTGCTGCTATTTTCTCCGTTCGGCATGCTTCGTTGTAGCTCTCTTGCGCGTCGCCGGCTTAGCGGCTTGCTTTGCGCGACTAGCTCTGGGGAGAGAAGGAGATAGCGCCGGAAACCTCGCCTTTTGCCTTCTTCGGCGCTGGAACCTGGTTGCTGCGCCTTCACTTTGTCCATGTGCACACACACACGATTCCTCAGCGAAAACCATGCAGAAACCTTTCCACGAGCACCCAGGGATGTGCACCCCAGCACCACGTGCACGCACTACGCAGCTAGAGAAATAGCACCTACCTTTTCACACACTGATGCCTAAGCAAACGCGTGGCCACACACACGCACACATCCGCAAGCGCGCCTACTCCCATCTATTGAGGGAAAGACGGACGAGCTCTTTGGTTGCTCTTCACAGGCTTGTCCCTGATCTATAGCTGAGGGCAAACACTTGTGTGCTTGTGGGAGAGCCTGTGTCTTTCCTGGAAGCGTTTGGGAGTTTTGCTCAGACGCGTGTTTCCTCAAGTTCAAGAATCAAGATCTAGGATACCTGCAGACAGGTGCCTGTTTGTGTGGAGACAGTCTGTTTGAAACTGTGTTCCTCAGCGCCCGCTCTTTCTCCCCGTCGCTCCACACGCCTGGGAGTCCCTTTCTTTCTCTCCACAAGCACGTGTGTTGACTTCGTCGCACATGTGCATCTGCACAAGCGTTGAGCTCAGCAGAGCGTGTCTCTTGACACTTGATGTGCGTTGGCTGTGTCTGCCTGCTCCAGTGAAGAGAGAAACGGGAAATCATCTTGGTAGAGGCAACAAAGCAAAGGCGAGGCAGGATTGACATCTGCTCAACAGAGACGGATTCCCTGCGCTGACACAGTTCACAGTTACACGAGAAGCAATCTGAGCGGTCCGTCGACCGGAGACGTGTTTCCCAAGAGGTCGTTTAGCGAGTGAACAGCAGTGTGCGCGACTTTCAGGAGTGTGCCTGGAAAGTGCCAGAATCACCAGGAGCATCTGTGCAAAAGCTGCTGCCTCTGTGACCGCATTGAGGCACGTTCGCGTGTCTGCGAGTATATAGACGGCTCTTTCGCGTTCACTCCGAGGGAAACGGTCCGCTATTGCTTCTGTGCGCACAGACGCGATTCCCTTGTCTCTTGCGAACACAGGGAACTCTGTGCATCCAAATCTACAGGCTAAGGACGCGTCTGCATATGTTTTGGTGAACAATCGAGTGTGCGTGTTCTGACAGCTGCCTCTATGCAGACGTCTCCACAGAGCCACTTCTGAATGCCCCGCAGCCCAGGACTGAATGGATACACTAACAAGTGCACCGGTGTGAGCAACCACATATGCAGAAGGACGTCTTTCATCTCACAGAAGCGCGAACGTCTTGGCGTTCAAGCACATGGCAGAAACAAGGTGTGAACAGATGAGCTGCTGCTATTTTCTCCGTTCGGCATGCTTCGTTGTAGCTCTCTTGCCGGTCGCCGGCTTAGCGGCTTGCTTTGCGCGACTAGCTCTGGGGAGAGAAGGAGATAGCGCCGGAAACCTCGCCTTTTGCCTTCTTCGGCGCTGGAACCTGGTTGCTGCGCCTTCTCTTTGTCCATGTGCACACACACGATTCCTCAGCGAAAACCATGCAGAAACCTTTCCACGAGCACCCAGGGATGTGCACCCAGCACCACGTGCACGCACACGCAGCTAGAGAAAAGCACCTACCTTTTCACACACTGATGCCTAAGCAAACGCGTGGCCACACACACGCACACATCCGCAAGCGCGCCTACTCCCATCTATTGAGGGAAAGACGGACGAGCTCTTTGGTTGCTCTTCACAGGCTTGTCCCTGATCTATAGCTGAGGGCAAACACTTGTGTGCTTGTGGGAGAGCCTGTGTCTTTCCTGGAAGCGTTTGGGAGTTTTGCTCAGACGCGTGTTTCCTCAAGTTCAAGAATCAAGATCTAGGATACCTGCAGACAGGTGCCTGTTTGTGTGGAGACAGTCTGTTTGAAACTGTGTTCCTCAGCGCCCGCTCTTTCTCCCCGTCGCTCCACACGCCTGGGAGTCCCTTTCTTTCTCTCCACAAGCACGTGTGTTGACTTCGTCGCACATGTGCATCTGCACAAGCGTTGAGCTCAGCAGAGCGTGTCTCTTGACACTTGATGTGCGTTGGCTGTGTCTGCCTGCTCCAGTGAAGAGAGAAACGGGAAATCATCTTGGTAGAGGCAACAAAGCAAAGGCGAGGCAGGATTGACATCTGCTCAACAGAGACGGATTCCCTGCGCTGACACAGTTCACAGTTACACGAGAAGCAATCTGAGCGGTCCGTCGACCGGAGACGTGTTTCCCAAGAGGTCGTTTAGCGAGTGAACAGCAGTGTGCGCGACTTTCAGGAGTGTGCCTGGAAAGTGCCAGAATCACCAGGAGCATCTGTGCAAAAGCTGCTGCCTCTGTGACCGCATTGAGGCACGTTCGCGTGTCTGCGAGTATATAGACGGCTCTTTCGCGTTCACTCCGAGGGAAACGGTCCGCTATTGCTTCTGTGCGCACAGACGCGATTCCTTGTCTCTTGCGAACACAGGGAACTCTGTGCATCCAAATCTACAGGCTAAGGACGCGTCTGCATATGTTTTGGTGAACAATCGAGTGTGCGTGTTCTGACAGCTGCCTCTATGCAGACGTCTCCACAGAGCCACTTCTGAATGCCCGCAGCCCAGGACTGAATGGATACACTAACAAGTGCACCGGTGTGAGCAACCACATATGCAGAAGGACGTCTTTCATCTCACAGAAGCGCGAACGTCTTGGCGTTCAAGCACATGGCAGAAACAAGGTGTGAACAGATGAGCTGCTGCTATTTTCTCCGTTCGGCATGCTTCGTTGTAGCTCTCTTGCCGGTCGCCGGCTTAGCGGCTTGCTTTGCGCGACTAGCTCTGGGGAGAGAAGGAGATAGCGCCGGAAACCTCGCCTTTTGCCTTCTTCGGCGCTGGAACCTGGTTGCTGCGCCTTCTCTTTGTCCATGTGCACACACACGATTCCTCAGCGAAAACCATGCAGAAACCTTTCCACGAGCACCCAGGGATGTGCACCCAGCACCACGTGCACGCACACGCAGCTAGAGAAAAGCACCTACCTTTTCACACACTGATGCCTAAGCAAACGCGTGGCCACACACACGCACACATCCGCAAGCGCGCCTACTCCCATCTATTGAGGGAAAGACGGACGAGCTCTTTGGTTGCTCTTCACAGGCTTGTCCCTGATCTATAGCTGAGGGCAAACACTTGTGTGCTTGTGGGAGAGCCTGTGTCTTTCCTGGAAGCGTTTGGGAGTTTTGCTCAGACGCGTGTTTCCTCAAGTTCAAGAATCAAGATCTAGGATACCTGCAGACAGGTGCCTGTTTGTGTGGAGACAGTCTGTTTGAAACTGTGTTCCTCAGCGCCCGCTCTTTCTCCCCGTCGCTCCACACGCCTGGAGTCCCTTTCTTTCTCTCCACAAGCACGTGTGTTGACTTCGTCGCACATGTGCATCTGCACAAGCGTTGAGCTCAGCAGAGCGTGTCTCTTGACACTTGATGTGCGTTGGCTGTGTCTGCCTGCTCCAGTGAAGAGAGAAACGGGAAATCATCTTGGTAGAGGCAACAAAGCAAAGGCGAGGCAGGATTGACATCTGCTCAACAGAGACGGATTCCCTGCGCTGACACAGTTCACAGTTACACGAGAAGCAATCTGAGCGGTCCGTCGACCGGAGACGTGTTTCCCAAGAGGTCGTTTAGCGAGTGAACAGCAGTGTGCGCGACTTTCAGGAGTGTGCCTGGAAAGTGCCAGAATCACCAGGAGCATCTGTGCAAAAGCTGCTGCCTCTGTGACCGCATTGAGGCACGTTCGCGTGTCTGCGAGTATATAGACGGCTCTTTCGCGTTCACTCCGAGGGAAACGGTCCGCTATTGCTTCTGTGCGCACAGACGCGATTCCCTTGTCTCTTGCGAACACAGGGAACTCTGTGCATCCAAATCTACAGGCTAAGGACGCGTCTGCATATGTTTTGGTGAACAATCGAGTGTGCGTGTTCTGACAGCTGCCTCTATGCAGACGTCTCCACAGAGCCACTTCTGAATGCCCCGCAGCCCAGGACTGAATGGATACACTAACAAGTGCACCGGTGTGAGCAACCACATATGCAGAAGGACGTCTTTCATCTCACAGAAGCGCGAACGTCTTGGCGTTCAAGCACATGGCAGAAACAAGGTGTGAACAGATGAGCTGCTGCTATTTTCTCCGTTCGGCATGCTTCGTTGTAGCTCTCTTGCCGGTCGCCGGCTTAGCGGCTTGCTTTGCGCGACTAGCTCTGGGGAGAGAAGGAGATAGCGCCGGAAACCTCGCCTTTTGCCTTCTTCGGCGCTGGAACCTGGTTGCTGCGCCTTCTCTTTGTCCATGTGCACACACACGATTCCTCAGCGAAAACCATGCAGAAACCTTTCCACGAGCACCCAGGGATGTGCACCCAGCACCACGTGCACGCACACGCAGCTAGAGAAAAGCACCTACCTTTTCACACACTGATGCCTAAGCAAACGCGTGGCCACACACACGCACACATCCGCAAGCGCGCCTACTCCCATCTATTGAGGGAAAGACGGACGAGCTCTTTGGTTGCTCTTCACAGGCTTGTCCCTGATCTATAGCTGAGGGCAAACACTTGTGTGCTTGTGGGAGAGCCTGTGTCTTTCCTGGAAGCGTTTGGGAGTTTTGCTCAGACGCGTGTTTCCTCAAGTTCAAGAATCAAGATCTAGGATACCTGCAGACAGGTGCCTGTTTGTGTGGAGACAGTCTGTTTGAAACTGTGTTCCTCAGCGCCCGCTCTTTCTCCCCGTCGCTCCACACGCCTGGGAGTCCCTTTCTTTCTCTCCACAAGCACGTGTGTTGACTTCGTCGCACATGTGCATCTGCACAAGCGTTGAGCTCAGCAGAGCGTGTCTCTTGACACTTGATGTGCGTTGGCTGTGTCTGCCTGCTCCAGTGAAGAGAGAAACGGGAAATCATCTTGGTAGAGGCAACAAAGCAAAGGCGAGGCAGGATTGACATCTGCTCAACAGAGACGGATTCCCTGCGCTGACACAGTTCACAGTTACACGAGAAGCAATCTGAGCGGTCCGTCGACCGGAGACGTGTTTCCCAAGAGGTCGTTTAGCGAGTGAACAGCAGTGTGCGCGACTTTCAGGAGTGTGCCTGGAAAGTGCCAGAATCACCAGGAGCATCTGTGCAAAAGCTGCTGCCTCTGTGACCGCATTGAGGCACGTTCGCGTGTCTGCGAGTATATAGACGGCTCTTTCGCGTTCACTCCGAGGGAAACGGTCCGCTATTGCTTCTGTGCGCACAGACGCGATTCCCTTGTCTCTTGCGAACACAGGGAACTCTGTGCATCCAAATCTACAGGCTAAGGACGCGTCTGCATATGTTTTGGTGAACAATCGAGTGTGCGTGTTCTGACAGCTGCCTCTATGCAGACGTCTCCACAGAGCCACTTCTGAATGCCCCGCAGCCCAGGACTGAATGGATACACTAACAAGTGCACCGGTGTGAGCAACCACATATGCAGAAGGACGTCTTTCATCTCACAGAAGCGCGAACGTCTTGGCGTTCAAGCACATGGCAGAAACAAGGTGTGAACAGATGAGCTGCTGCTATTTTCTCCGTTCGGCATGCTTCGTTGTAGCTCTCTTGCCGGTCGCCGGCTTAGCGGCTTGCTTTGCGCGACTAGCTCTGGGGAGAGAAGGAGATAGCGCCGGAAACCTCGCCTTTTGCCTTCTTCGGCGCTGGAACCTGGTTGCTGCGCCTTCTCTTTGTCCATGTGCACACACACGATTCCTCAGCGAAAACCATGCAGAAACCTTTCCACGAGCACCCAGGGATGTGCACCCAGCACCACGTGCACGCACACGCAGCTAGAGAAAAGCACCTACCTTTTCACACACTGATGCCTAAGCAAACGCGTGGCCACACACACGCACACATCCGCAAGCGCGCCTACTCCCATCTATTGAGGGAAAGACGGACGAGCTCTTTGGTTGCTCTTCACAGGCTTGTCCCTGATCTATAGCTGAGGGCAAACACTTGTGTGCTTGTGGGAGAGCCTGTGTCTTTCCTGGAAGCGTTTGGGAGTTTTGCTCAGACGCGTGTTTCCTCAAGTTCAAGAATCAAGATCTAGGATACCTGCAGACAGGTGCCTGTTTGTGTGGAGACAGTCTGTTTGAAACTGTGTTCCTCAGCGCCCGCTCTTTCTCCCCGTCGCTCCACACGCCTGGGAGTCCCTTTCTTTCTCTCCACAAGCACGTGTGTTGACTTCGTCGCACATGTGCATCTGCACAAGCGTTGAGCTCAGCAGAGCGTGTCTCTTGACACTTGATGTGCGTTGGCTGTGTCTGCCTGCTCCAGTGAAGAGAGAAACGGGAAATCATCTTGGTAGAGGCAACAAAGCAAAGGCGAGGCAGGATTGACATCTGCTCAACAGAGACGGATTCCCTGCGCTGACACAGTTCACAGTTACACGAGAAGCAATCTGAGCGGTCCGTCGACCGGAGACGTGTTTCCCAAGAGGTCGTTTAGCGAGTGAACAGCAGTGTGCGCGACTTTCAGGAGTGTGCCTGGAAAGTGCCAGAATCACCAGGAGCATCTGTGCAAAAGCTGCTGCCTCTGTGACCGCATTGAGGCACGTTCGCGTGTCTGCGAGTATATAGACGGCTCTTTCGCGTTCACTCCGAGGGAAACGGTCCGCTATTGCTTCTGTGCGCACAGACGCGATTCCCTTGTCTCTTGCGAACACAGGGAACTCTGTGCATCCAAATCTACAGGCTAAGGACGCGTCTGCATATGTTTTGGTGAACAATCGAGTGTGCGTGTTCTGACAGCTGCCTCTATGCAGACGTCTCCACAGAGCCACTTCTGAATGCCCCGCAGCCCAGGACTGAATGGATACACTAACAAGTGCACCGGTGTGAGCAACCACATATGCAGAAGGACGTCTTTCATCTCACAGAAGCGCGAACGTCTTGGCGTTCAAGCACATGGCAGAAACAAGGTGTGAACAGATGAGCTGCTGCTATTTTCTCCGTTCGGCATGCTTCGTTGTAGCTCTCTTGCCGGTCGCCGGCTTAGCGGCTTGCTTTGCGCGACTAGCTCTGGGGAGAGAAGGAGATAGCGCCGGAAACCTCGCCTTTTGCCTTCTTCGGCGCTGGAACCTGGTTGCTGCGCCTTCTCTTTGTCCATGTGCACACACACGATTCCTCAGCGAAAACCATGCAGAAACCTTTCCACGAGCACCCAGGGATGTGCACCCAGCACCACGTGCACGCACACGCAGCTAGAGAAAAGCACCTACCTTTTCACACACTGATGCCTAAGCAAACGCGTGGCCACACACACGCACACATCCGCAAGCGCGCCTACTCCCATCTACTGAGAGAAAGACGGACGAGCTCTTTGGTTGCTCTTCACAGGCTTGTCCCTGATCTATAGCTGAGGGCAAACACTTGTGTGCTTGTGGGAGAGCCTGTGTCTTTCCTGGAAGCGTTTGGGAGTTTTGCTCAGACGCGTGTTTCCTCAAGTTCAAGAATCAAGATCTAGGATACCTGCAGACAGGTGCCTGTTTGTGTGGAGACAGTCTGTTTGAAACTGTGCTCCTCAGCGCCCGCTCTTTCTCCCCGTCGCTCCACACGCCTGGGAGTCCCTTTCTTTCTCTCCACAAGCACGTGTGTTGACTTCGTCGCACATGTGCATCTGCACAAGCGTTGAGCTCAGCAGAGCGTGTCTCTTGACACTTGATGTGCGTTGGCTGTGTCTGCCTGCTCCAGTGAAGAGAGAAACGGGAAATCATCTTGGTAGAGGCAACAAAGCAAAAGCGAGGCAGGATTGACATCTGCTCAACAGAGACGGATTCCCTGCGCTGACACAGTTCACAGTTACACGAGAAGCAATCTGAGCGGTCCGTCGACCGGAGACGTGTTTCCCAAGAGGTCGTTTAGCGAGTGAACAGCAGTGTGCGCGACTTTCAGGAGTGTGCCTGGAAAGTGCCAGAATCACCAGGAGCATCTGTGCAAAAGCTGCTGCCTCTGTGACCGCATTGAGGCACGTTCGCGTGTCTGCGAGTATATAGACGGCTCTTTCGCGTTCACTCCGAGGGAAACGGTCCGCTATTGCTTCTGTGCGCACAGACGCGATTCCCTTGTCTCTTGCGAACACAGGGAACTCTGTGCATCCAAATCTACAGGCTAAGGACGCGTCTGCATATGTTTTGGTGAACAATCGAGTGTGCGTGTTCTGACAGCTGCCTCTATGCAGACGTCTCCACAGAGCCACTTCTGAATGCCCCGCAGCCCAGGACTGAATGGATACACTAACAAGTGCACCGGTGTGAGCAACCACATATGCAGAAGGACGTCTTTCATCTCACAGAAGCGCGAACGTCTTGGCGTTCAAGCACATGGCAGAAACAAGGTGTGAACAGATGAGCTGCTGCTATTTTCTCCGTTCGGCATGCTTCGTTGTAGCTCTCTTGCCGGTCGCCGGCTTAGCGGCTTGCTTTGCGCGACTAGCTCTGGGGAGAGAAGGAGATAGCGCCGGAAACCTCGCCTTTTGCCTTCTTCGGCGCTGGAACCTGGTTGCTGCGCCTTCTCTTTGTCCATGTGCACACACACGATTCCTCAGCGAAAACCATGCAGAAACCTTTCCACGAGCACCCAGGGATGTGCACCCAGCACCACGTGCACGCACACGCAGCTAGAGAAAAGCACCTACCTTTTCACACACTGATGCCTAAGCAAACGCGTGGCCACACACACGCACACATCCGCAAGCGCGCCTACTCCCATCTATTGAGGGAAAGACGGACGAGCTCTTTGGTTGCTCTTCACAGGCTTGTCCCTGATCTATAGCTGAGGGCAAACACTTGTGTGCTTGTGGGAGAGCCTGTGTCTTTCCTGGAAGCGTTTGGGAGTTTTGCTCAGACGCGTGTTTCCTCAAGTTCAAGAATCAAGATCTAGGATACCTGCAGACAGGTGCCTGTTTGTGTGGAGACAGTCTGTTTGAAACTGTGTTCCTCAGCGCCCGCTCTTTCTCCCCGTCGCTCCACACGCCTGGGAGTCCCTTTCTTTCTCTCCACAAGCACGTGTGTTGACTTCGTCGCACATGTGCATCTGCACAAGCGTTGAGCTCAGCAGAGCGTGTCTCTTGACACTTGATGTGCGTTGGCTGTGTCTGCCTGCTCCAGTGAAGAGAGAAACGGGAAATCATCTTGGTAGAGGCAACAAAGCAAAGGCGAGGCAGGATTGACATCTGCTCAACAGAGACGGATTCCCTGCGCTGACACAGTTCACAGTTACACGAGAAGCAATCTGAGCGGTCCGTCGACCGGAGACGTGTTTCCCAAGAGGTCGTTTAGCGAGTGAACAGCAGTGTGCGCGACTTTCAGGAGTGTGCCTGGAAAGTGCCAGAATCACCAGGAGCATCTGTGCAAAAGCTGCTGCCTCTGTGACCGCATTGAGGCACGTTCGCGTGTCTGCGAGTATATAGACGGCTCTTTCGCGTTCACTCCGAGGGAAACGGTCCGCTATTGCTTCTGTGCGCACAGACGCGATTCCCTTGTCTCTTGCGAACACAGGGAACTCTGTGCATCCAAATCTACAGGCTAAGGACGCGTCTGCATATGTTTTGGTGAACAATCGAGTGTGCGTGTTCTGACAGCTGCCTCTATGCAGACGTCTCCACAGAGCCACTTCTGAATGCCCCGCAGCCCAGGACTGAATGGATACACTAACAAGTGCACCGGTGTGAGCAACCACATATGCAGAAGGACGTCTTTCATCTCACAGAAGCGCGAACGTCTTGGCGTTCAAGCACATGGCAGAAACAAGGTGTGAACAGATGAGCTGCTGCTATTTTCTCCGTTCGGCATGCTTCGTTGTAGCTCTCTTGCCGGTCGCCGGCTTAGCGGCTTGCTTTGCGCGACTAGCTCTGGGGAGAGAAGGAGATAGCGCCGGAAACCTCGCCTTTTGCCTTCTTCGGCGCTGGAACCTGGTTGCTGCGCCTTCTCTTTGTCCATGTGCACACACACGATTCCTCAGCGAAAACCATGCAGAAACCTTTCCACGAGCACCCAGGGATGTGCACCCAGCACCACGTGCACGCACACGCAGCTAGAGAAAAGCACCTACCTTTTCACACACTGATGCCTAAGCAAACGCGTGGCCACACACACGCACACATCCGCAAGCGCGCCTACTCCCATCTATTGAGGGAAAGACGGACGAGCTCTTTGGTTGCTCTTCACAGGCTTGTCCCTGATCTATAGCTGAGGGCAAACACTTGTGTGCTTGTGGGAGAGCCTGTGTCTTTCCTGGAAGCGTTTGGGAGTTTTGCTCAGACGCGTGTTTCCTCAAGTTCAAGAATCAAGATCTAGGATACCTGCAGACAGGTGCCTGTTTGTGTGGAGACAGTCTGTTTGAAACTGTGTTCCTCAGCGCCCGCTCTTTCTCCCCGTCGCTCCACACGCCTGGGAGTCCCTTTCTTTCTCTCCACAAGCACGTGTGTTGACTTCGTCGCACATGTGCATCTGCACAAGCGTTGAGCTCAGCAGAGCGTGTCTCTTGACACTTGATGTGCGTTGGCTGTGTCTGCCTGCTCCAGTGAAGAGAGAAACGGGAAATCATCTTGGTAGAGGCAACAAAGCAAAGGCGAGGCAGGATTGACATCTGCTCAACAGAGACGGATTCCCTGCGCTGACACAGTTCACAGTTACACGAGAAGCAATCTGAGCGGTCCGTCGACCGGAGACGTGTTTCCCAAGAGGTCGTTTAGCGAGTGAACAGCAGTGTGCGCGACTTTCAGGAGTGTGCCTGGAAAGTGCCAGAATCACCAGGAGCATCTGTGCAAAAGCTGCTGCCTCTGTGACCGCATTGAGGCACGTTCGCGTGTCTGCGAGTATATAGACGGCTCTTTCGCGTTCACTCCGAGGGAAACGGTCCGCTATTGCTTCTGTGCGCACAGACGCGATTCCCTTGTCTCTTGCGAACACAGGGAACTCTGTGCATCCAAATCTACAGGCTAAGGACGCGTCTGCATATGTTTTGGTGAACAATCGAGTGTGCGTGTTCTGACAGCTGCCTCTATGCAGACGTCTCCACAGAGCCACTTCTGAATGCCCCGCAGCCCAGGACTGAATGGATACACTAACAAGTGCACCGGTGTGAGCAACCACATATGCAGAAGGACGTCTTTCATCTCACAGAAGCGCGAACGTCTTGGCGTTCAAGCACATGGCAGAAACAAGGTGTGAACAGATGAGCTGCTGCTATTTTCTCCGTTCGGCATGCTTCGTTGTAGCTCTCTTGCCGGTCGCCGGCTTAGCGGCTTGCTTTGCGCGACTAGCTCTGGGGAGAGAAGGAGATAGCGCCGGAAACCTCGCCTTTTGCCTTCTTCGGCGCTGGAACCTGGTTGCTGCGCCTTCTCTTTGTCCATGTGCACACACACGATTCCTCAGCGAAAACCATGCAGAAACCTTTCCACGAGCACCCAGGGATGTGCACCCAGCACCACGTGCACGCACACGCAGCTAGAGAAAAGCACCTACCTTTTCACACACTGATGCCTAAGCAAACGCGTGGCCACACACACGCACACATCCGCAAGCGCGCCTACTCCCATCTATTGAGGGAAAGACGGACGAGCTCTTTGGTTGCTCTTCACAGGCTTGTCCCTGATCTATAGCTGAGGGCAAACACTTGTGTGCTTGTGGGAGAGCCTGTGTCTTTCCTGGAAGCGTTTGGGAGTTTTGCTCAGACGCGTGTTTCCTCAAGTTCAAGAATCAAGATCTAGGATACCTGCAGACAGGTGCCTGTTTGTGTGGAGACAGTCTGTTTGAAACTGTGTTCCTCAGCGCCCGCTCTTTCTCCCCGTCGCTCCACACGCCTGGGAGTCCCTTTCTTTCTCTCCACAAGCACGTGTGTTGACTTCGTCGCACATGTGCATCTGCACAAGCGTTGAGCTCAGCAGAGCGTGTCTCTTGACACTTGATGTGCGTTGGCTGTGTCTGCCTGCTCCAGTGAAGAGAGAAACGGGAAATCATCTTGGTAGAGGCAACAAAGCAAAGGCGAGGCAGGATTGACATCTGCTCAACAGAGACGGATTCCCTGCGCTGACACAGTTCACAGTTACACGAGAAGCAATCTGAGCGGTCCGTCGACCGGAGACGTGTTTCCCAAGAGGTCGTTTAGCGAGTGAACAGCAGTGTGCGCGACTTTCAGGAGTGTGCCTGGAAAGTGCCAGAATCACCAGGAGCATCTGTGCAAAAGCTGCTGCCTCTGTGACCGCATTGAGGCACGTTCGCGTGTCTGCGAGTATATAGACGGCTCTTTCGCGTTCACTCCGAGGGAAACGGTCCGCTATTGCTTCTGTGCGCACAGACGCGATTCCCTTGTCTCTTGCGAACACAGGGAACTCTGTGCATCCAAATCTACAGGCTAAGGACGCGTCTGCATATGTTTTGGTGAACAATCGAGTGTGCGTGTTCTGACAGCTGCCTCTATGCAGACGTCTCCACAGAGCCACTTCTGAATGCCCCGCAGCCCAGGACTGAATGGATACACTAACAAGTGCACCGGTGTGAGCAACCACATATGCAGAAGGACGTCTTTCATCTCACAGAAGCGCGAACGTCTTGGCGTTCAAGCACATGGCAGAAACAAGGTGTGAACAGATGAGCTGCTGCTATTTTCTCCGTTCGGCATGCTTCGTTGTAGCTCTCTTGCCGGTCGCCGGCTTAGCGGCTTGCTTTGCGCGACTAGCTCTGGGGAGAGAAGGAGATAGCGCCGGAAACCTCGCCTTTTGCCTTCTTCGGCGCTGGAACCTGGTTGCTGCGCCTTCTCTTTGTCCATGTGCACACACACGATTCCTCAGCGAAAACCATGCAGAAACCTTTCCACGAGCACCCAGGGATGTGCACCCAGCACCACGTGCACGCACACGCAGCTAGAGAAAAGCACCTACCTTTTCACACACTGATGCCTAAGCAAACGCGTGGCCACACACACGCACACATCCGCAAGCGCGCCTACTCCCATCTATTGAGGGAAAGACGGACGAGCTCTTTGGTTGCTCTTCACAGGCTTGTCCCTGATCTATAGCTGAGGGCAAACACTTGTGTGCTTGTGGGAGAGCCTGTGTCTTTCCTGGAAGCGTTTGGGAGTTTTGCTCAGACGCGTGTTTCCTCAAGTTCAAGAATCAAGATCTAGGATACCTGCAGACAGGTGCCTGTTTGTGTGGAGACAGTCTGTTTGAAACTGTGTTCCTCAGCGCCCGCTCTTTCTCCCCGTCGCTCCACACGCCTGGGAGTCCCTTTCTTTCTCTCCACAAGCACGTGTGTTGACTTCGTCGCACATGTGCATCTGCACAAGCGTTGAGCTCAGCAGAGCGTGTCTCTTGACACTTGATGTGCGTTGGCTGTGTCTGCCTGCTCCAGTGAAGAGAGAAACGGGAAATCATCTTGGTAGAGGCAACAAAGCAAAAGCGAGGCAGGATTGACATCTGCTCAACAGAGACGGATTCCCTGCGCTGACACAGTTCACAGTTACACGAGAAGCAATCTGAGCGGTCCGTCGACCGGAGACGTGTTTCCCAAGAGGTCGTTTAGCGAGTGAACAGCAGTGTGCGCGACTTTCAGGAGTGTGCCTGGAAAGTGCCAGAATCACCAGGAGCATCTGTGCAAAAGCTGCTGCCTCTGTGACCGCATTGAGGCACGTTCGCGTGTCTGCGAGTATATAGACGGCTCTTTCGCGTTCACTCCGAGGGAAACGGTCCGCTATTGCTTCTGTGCGCACAGACGCGATTCCCTTGTCTCTTGCGAACACAGGGAACTCTGTGCATCCAAATCTACAGGCTAAGGACGCGTCTGCATATGTTTTGGTGAACAATCGAGTGTGCGTGTTCTGACAGCTGCCTCTATGCAGACGTCTCCACAGAGCCACTTCTGAATGCCCCGCAGCCCAGGACTGAATGGATACACTAACAAGTGCACCGGTGTGAGCAACCACATATGCAGAAGGACGTCTTTCATCTCACAGAAGCGCGAACGTCTTGGCGTTCAAGCACATGGCAGAAACAAGGTGTGAACAGATGAGCTGCTGCTATTTTCTCCGTTCGGCATGCTTCGTTGTAGCTCTCTTGCCGGTCGCCGGCTTAGCGGCTTGCTTTGCGCGACTAGCTCTGGGGAGAGAAGGAGATAGCGCCGGAAACCTCGCCTTTTGCCTTCTTCGGCGCTGGAACCTGGTTGCTGCGCCTTCTCTTTGTCCATGTGCACACACACGATTCCTCAGCGAAAACCATGCAGAAACCTTTCCACGAGCACCCAGGGATGTGCACCCAGCACCACGTGCACGCACACGCAGCTAGAGAAAAGCACCTACCTTTTCACACACTGATGCCTAAGCAAACGCGTGGCCACACACACGCACACATCCGCAAGCGCGCCTACTCCCATCTATTGAGGGAAAGACGGACGAGCTCTTTGGTTGCTCTTCACAGGCTTGTCCCTGATCTATAGCTGAGGGCAAACACTTGTGTGCTTGTGGGAGAGCCTGTGTCTTTCCTGGAAGCGTTTGGGAGTTTTGCTCAGACGCGTGTTTCCTCAAGTTCAAGAATCAAGATCTAGGATACCTGCAGACAGGTGCCTGTTTGTGTGGAGACAGTCTGTTTGAAACTGTGTTCCTCAGCGCCCGCTCTTTCTCCCCGTCGCTCCACACGCCTGGGAGTCCCTTTCTTTCTCTCCACAAGCACGTGTGTTGACTTCGTCGCACATGTGCATCTGCACAAGCGTTGAGCTCAGCAGAGCGTGTCTCTTGACACTTGATGTGCGTTGGCTGTGTCTGCCTGCTCCAGTGAAGAGAGAAACGGGAAATCATCTTGGTAGAGGCAACAAAGCAAAGGCGAGGCAGGATTGACATCTGCTCAACAGAGACGGATTCCCTGCGCTGACACAGTTCACAGTTACACGAGAAGCAATCTGAGCGGTCCGTCGACCGGAGACGTGTTTCCCAAGAGGTCGTTTAGCGAGTGAACAGCAGTGTGCGCGACTTTCAGGAGTGTGCCTGGAAAGTGCCAGAATCACCAGGAGCATCTGTGCAAAAGCTGCTGCCTCTGTGACCGCATTGAGGCACGTTCGCGTGTCTGCGAGTATATAGACGGCTCTTTCGCGTTCACTCCGAGGGAAACGGTCCGCTATTGCTTCTGTGCGCACAGACGCGATTCCCTTGTCTCTTGCGAACACAGGGAACTCTGTGCATCCAAATCTACAGGCTAAGGACGCGTCTGCATATGTTTTGGTGAACAATCGAGTGTGCGTGTTCTGACAGCTGCCTCTATGCAGACGTCTCCACAGAGCCACTTCTGAATGCCCCGCAGCCCAGGACTGAATGGATACACTAACAAGTGCACCGGTGTGAGCAACCACATATGCAGAAGGACGTCTTTCATCTCACAGAAGCGCGAACGTCTTGGCGTTCAAGCACATGGCAGAAACAAGGTGTGAACAGATGAGCTGCTGCTATTTTCTCCGTTCGGCATGCTTCGTTGTAGCTCTCTTGCCGGTCGCCGGCTTAGCGGCTTGCTTTGCGCGACTAGCTCTGGGGAGAGAAGGAGATAGCGCCGGAAACCTCGCCTTTTGCCTTCTTCGGCGCTGGAACCTGGTTGCTGCGCCTTCTCTTTGTCCATGTGCACACACACGATTCCTCAGCGAAAACCATGCAGAAA